>NC_067434.1:6212703-6475203 GCF_009764475.1 Pristis pectinata | reverse complement strand
ATCCTATATACCAGCATTTGCTCTTTAGCAGGACAAGTGCTTGTCCAGATACTTCCGAACTGTTGTGACAATATCTGCCTCCACCATTCACTCAGGCAGACTCTGACTACCCTCTGGTTGAAAAAAGTTCTTCTTCAGATCTCCTCTAAACTTCTTATCTCTTACCCTAAGTATGTGTTCTCTACTTTTAAATGCCTCTGCTTTGGGGCAAAGTTTCTGACTATCTACCCTCTCTATGCCCAACATAACTTTGTGTCCCCTGCCAGGTTCCCCCCTCAGCTTCCTCCACTCCAAGAAAAACAAACCCAGGGTATCCAGTCTCTTCTCGTAACTGAAATGCGCCGTCCCCAGGCAACATCCTGGTGAATCGTGTTTGCAGCTTGGTGACGTAGATCACCTTTGAAACACAAAAGGAACAGGCGCAGAACTACCACACTGTTCTGTGTTTGCCTGACATTCAGTAAGACCACTGATAAACTTCTACCTTCATCAAATTTCCTGAGCAATTCCCATATCCTTGATTCCCTTAGTGTCCTGTCATTAATCATTCTCAGGAATATAGTGTCGGAGCATCCATAGTCCTCTGGGGTGGGGAATTTCAAAAGATTCTCAAGTGTTAGAAGAAAGAAACTTCTCTCTGGCTCAGCTCTGACTGGCTGATCCTATCCTGTGACTTAAACCCAGCTCTTAGTGCCTGTCTCTCTACATAGATCATTTCTTATTCCTCTGCACTCAGGAAGTATAGACCAATGTTATACAATTTCTCCTTGTAGGAAAATTCCTTTCACAGGTATCTTCTAATCCCAGGAATCAATCTGGTCAGTTAACATTCTGCTCTGTCCAAGACAAGTATGTCTATCAATAGAACCGGAGGTCAAAGCCAAACACTACTCCAGGTGAGATCTCACCAAAGCCCTGAGAAAGTGCAGAGAGACTACCTCCTTCTTCCAGACCCCTCACATTAACCATCTCTCTTCCTAATTGCTTACAGTTAGCTTTGTGTTTGTGTACTAAAATCACTCTGCACAAAAATGTTTCTGAGTTCCTCAACACTCAAAAAAGATTCCATTTTTCCCACAATGAGAATAACTTCACATTTCCCCACATTATATCCCATCTGCCACCTTCTTTCCCATTGACATGACCTGCCTATGTCCTTTTTCTGCCTTTTTTGCCTCCTCTTCACAGCTCATTTGGCTTTGTATCAGCAGGACACTTTGACACAATAACTGTTATCAATATAAATTGTGAAAAGCTAAGAACGTAGAACTGTCCCTGTGGCTCCCCACTAGTAAAAGCCCGATCTCTTTATTCCTAGTCTTTTTGTCTTTCTACTAATACTCATTTTATGCAGAAAGGTTTTATTTTTGTGGAACCTCAACAAAGGCGGTTATATTATATCTACTATCTCCCCTTTATCTACCCTCCTAACTGCATCCTCAAAAACTTTCACATTTGTCAATCATGATTTCCCTTTCATGAAGTTCTGAATCTTATCACAAACTTGATAATGGATTTCAACACTTCCCTGGTCAGCAGATGCCAGTCTAACTGGCTTGTTGGAATGGGTGGACTGGAGTGGGAAGACAACATCTCTGACATTCAGAAACATTCAAAAACTATGAAAACAAGATCAAACAATAAGGATTACTAAAAATGTAAAGAATAAGAAAAAAGTCAAAAACCATTAAAATCTTTCAACCAAGTATAATTAATCCAGTACTTTGGTTCCTTGCAGCTATTCCTCTCCATGGAACTGAAAGGAATTGCTGGTCTAACCTGGAGCAGACTCAGAGATAGATTATCCAGCGCACTACTCCATGTTGAGGAAAAAGCTGGCAAAGGGCGACCAGCCAGCTTTGGACCTCTGCGCCTGCCTGCACAAGCACGGGAATTCTCATCTTGACCGGGTTTGCTTGTGGAAATGTGCCCGGAGCTTCCACTACATCTTTAGGCTGCGGTATTAACGTGATGTTCCGCTGACGCCCATGTTAATCGCTATCCGTTAAAGGCGTGCGACTTCTGACAACTCTTACTTACCAGGATGCCCCTCGCCCACTGACTCTGAAGTGAACATGAAGGTCCCTTCATCATGTAGGAAGTTGCTATGGATACCATTCATCGGGCAACTCATCTTTAAGGTGAGAAAATGTCGCACTTTGTTTCAATTTGAGAGGGATTGCCTTGATTCAGTCAGAAGGTGGGGAAGAGAGAGCCCCAGAGTCCCCTGAATCCAGTACTATAGATGGATAAACTCTTGTTCCTGCTATATAAGGCAAAGAGAATGTTACCAACATCGTGCCAGTCCCTTAGGGGAGAACAGAGAATGGATCAGTTTCATGTCAAGGCAATTGATTACTGTAACTTACAGAGGAAGCACACAGCATTTAGTAACTATCATATTACTCCCTCATCTTTAATTCCTAATCAACTCCATGCACTTCTTAATTTTTGCTAATTGTTCATGATATTTCAGCCTAGACCCACCCCCCTCCAAATTTGCTTTTGGAGAGTCCTGCCCGAGGGCCGATTCTGATTGATGGACGGAGAGGGGAGGGTGCAAGGGGAGGTTTTTTTGGTAGGCAGACTTGGTGAGATGATGCAATGTATAAATAGTGATTGTGTAAAATGAGTTTGGACTGCATCTATTTCTTTCCACATGGTGGCTCTTCAGAGGCGTGTACTCACTAGTAGACAAAAAGAATGTCATAGAGAGCTTTTATTGTCAGAAACTTAGACAGAATCTCATGGGCACATTCTCACTGCATTCTTTCCCAGAACAGTCCACCTGTTGCACACAGTTTTGACAGCAATTCATCCCCTCCTTCAGAACATCAGCTTGTGAATTTGGTGGAAGTCCCTTTGGATTTTCTGCAAATCCCCTCGCGATTATTCTTGTCAGTTCTGTGATTCTGCAAGGTTTAGTGACTTTAGTTTTGAGAAGTATTTTCCTTCGGGAGCATTCAAGCTTTATATTTAGGATATAACTTTACAAGCAAATTAGTGAAAGATTTAGGCCTAGAAATCTGTGTAAATTCAGCAAAAGATGTTTTAAGTTCAAACAGTTCCAGGCATTAAAGCCCAAAGTTACAATGACACTAAAGGACAAACCTTAGCTCTGAAACAGGTGGATGGCCACTGGGGTAACTGCTCAACAGCAGTTGCAAAAGAAGCAACTGACATTATATTTACAAAGGGAGCAAGCAGAGACGCATGTTTGTGCCTCGAGATACAATTGCACAACACTGTTTATTTCAGGAATAAAGCAAGCAAGAATTGATCTTTCTCAGAGTGAAATGCCATAATGACAACTTCAGGTCATTGTGCGTCACTGTGGAAACTCCTCCAGGCAGTCCTGGGCACACTGCTTCCCGTGTGTGACTGGCGTGATTACCCCTTCAAGGTCATGCAGGTTAACATCACTTCTTAAAAGCCCTAGAGAGAATCAGCATAGAAACAGGCCCTTTGGCCCATTGACCCATGTTGACTCATTTACACTAATCCTACTTCCAACCCATTTTATTCTTCCCGCATTCTTATCAACTCCTCCCAGATTCTACAACTCAGCTACACACTGGGGGCAATTTACAATGGCCAATTAACCTTGATCAGTGCTTCTTTTTGTGGGGTTGGGGGTGAGGATTAAGTTGTTCTGTGAGTGACCACCATTGGCCAATTCCATGTTTTACTAAATACATGCTGGACTGGGATCTCTATAAAATAAGCCCCTCACTCCCCCTTGATTCATCAGACCCCCACATCAGACCTACACAACAGCAGCCACTTCCTCTCCAAGCCACCAGTCTCACTTCTGATGGCCAGAGATCCTCTCCGATCCTCTGGTTCCAAGATCTCAAATCCACCTCCACACTCTGGTTCTTCTTGATCTCCGCACTCACCAAAGTCCCCCAACCCCCTGATCCTCCCCCCCCATCCCTGCTCACTCACATGATCATCAATTCCATGCCCTAAACATTCCACCTTCTCCCACCACCCCTCACTTCCCACCACAGCACTTCCAGCTATTAATCTCTCATATCCAAAACTGGCCTTGGTCCTGGGGACAACACTTCTGGTGAGTGAAAGGTTGAGTGGAAACCACAGTCAAAGCAGTTAGCAGAACCCCACTGCAGAGTGTCCCATTCAGCTGCAGGAACGTTTCGAGGTAAATTTATGGGACGGCATTTAGAATGAGGAAGGAATAGAGGATGGATCAAGAACTGGCAGAGCTGCTGCCTCACAGCGCCAGAGACCCAGATTCGATCCTGACCTCGGGTGCTGTCTGTGTGGAGTTCGCACCTTCTCCCTGTGACCACCTGGGTTTCCTCTGCGTGATCCAGTTTCCTCCCACATCCCAAAGACATGCGGATTGGTGGGTTAATTGGCCATTGTAAGTTGTTCCTTGTGTGTAGATGACTGGTGGTATCTGGGGGGAGAATACAACAATGTATTGATGTAGGAATAGTGTAAGTAGGTGGTTGATGGACAGCATGGACTCAGTGGGCTGAAGGACCTGCTTCCATGCTATATCTCTCTGACTCATTGGGTCCATGAAATCAAATGGGCTAGAATTTGGAAAGATAGGACAGAAATAATGAATGTGATAAGAAATTGATATAGGTGGGTATTTAACATTGAGACAGTAGAGTGAATTCTGAACCCCATCACTCATTCCTTTAAACTAATTCTCGTACTTACTCCCAGATGCACCTCAACCCTGTTCTGCTCAGCCAACACCCATCTCCCACTCTCACCATTGGTTGCTTCAAATTAGCCCTACTATTTAAGAAGTGAGAGGGAGAGGTTAAGGGGACCTACAGACCAGTAACCCAGACTGCAGTGGAAGTTAAAGTCATAGGGTCATAGAGTGAAAGTGGAGACACAGGTAGACAAGGTGGTGAAGAAGGCATTTGGCATGCTTGCCTTCATTGGACAGGGCACCGAGAACAAAAGTTCGGACGTCATGTTACAGCTATAACAAGATGTTGCTGACACCACACTTGGAGTATCGTGTGCAGTTCTGATCACCACACTATAGGAAGGATGTGGTTGTGCTGGAGACAGTGCAGAGGAGACTCATTAGGATGCTGCTTGGATTGGAGGACTTTAGTGATGGGGAAGACTGGATAGGCTGGGCTGGTTTACTTTGAAGTGAAGGAGGCCGAGGACTGGCCTGAAAGAAACCCTCTTTTCCCAGAAATCAACCAAATAAACCTTGGCCGGTGGAAGACCATCAGCTCAGTGGAAAACTCCCTCTGGTCTGTCTAACACTCACTGGTCTTCCAGTGCAAGGAGGTGTCTGACACTGAATTATGCTGACTGGCACACTCCCTGGTCCAGGACTACCTGCTGAGCAATGCACTAGAGCTTGGTGTAGCCACTGTACCAAGCTCCAGGAGAAGGGCCACAATGTACGGACTTGCACCATGCATTACAGGTCCAAGAAACCTCTGCTAACAAACTAGGAAATCCCCACATTTTGATAAATGCAACCACATCTTATGGGAACATCAGGCTGCAGTGCAGGGCTTGTGAAAGAGCATTCACAGAGGACCCTCGTGCGCTTACAGACCTTCCTAGCAAGTGGAGCAAAACATGGGCTGCTGGGGAAACTCAGCAGTTTAAGCAGCATCTGTGGAGGCAAAGGGATGGTCGACATTTTGGGTCATGACCCTGCATCGGTCTCTTGCATCTCCCTGGCAGCTTCCTGCCATGAGTCCCCCATTCACAAGGAAGCTGTCTCCTGCTACACAGTTCTTCAGCAAACTGTGCTGCTTCTTTGCGGGCAATCCCAGTGTCTGAAAGGGTCTATTCTGACCTAATTCTTCAAGGACTACTCCTGAGGTCAGAGCTGTGAGATGGTGATCTGGTTCCTTTGCTATTTTCACCCATGTCACTTGAGAAGAACATGGAGCAACTGCTCTTTCTGCACAGTCTCCTCATGCCAGTTTATTTTGACGGGGGAACCACTGAAGCCACCTGGGGGAGGGGAGGCTGGGATCCTGATTTCGGTCGGTGCACCTGAGGTTTGTTTTGCAGAGGTTTGTACAAACACTTGGCCTGTGTCTAAATCTTGTGCCACTTTGAGCTTTTATTATTTTTAAATGTTGACTCTTCTGTGAGAGAACAGTCCTGGTTGTGATTCAGACCAATGTGTTTGAAAATCTCACCAGAAGCACATTTTGATTGTTGCACATTGACTTCAGTTAAGCAAGCTGAGTACAGGAAAACTGTGAGGTACACACAATTCCTGCACCAAGTCCATTCTCATTAATAACTGTTGGTAAGTCACCCAGAAACATGCATAATATTTATTAATGCCATGTTAACTCAACTTCTGCATAACCTTGCCTTCCTTGGTTGTTTTACAGACACACTCTGGGTCTCTATACCTTCCTGAGACACGTCGTTTGATGACACCCCAAGCACGATCCTGGTGTGCAGCTTTGACTTCTGTCTCCAATGTAGACCTCCTCTGCCCACCCCATTCCAGTCACAGATGGGCTACATTGCTTTTGGGTCTCCTGGTCACGGCCACAGCAAACAGTACCTACAGCATAACCCTCAGCTATCCCCAACCATTGCCAGAAGCCTTCTCATCAGCTCCACTTGAACAGCCTCTGTGGTGTTAAGGCCAATATGCTCATGGGCCCTTCAGACTTTGACCTTATCTCCATTGGTATCAAGAATCTCAAACCTGCATGACAATGACAAAGGATCAGATATCTCCACCTCCAGTCTACCCCTCTGTCTGTCTCACTCAGACCTTACAGACAGAATCCCTGAAGCAATGACTTAAAATGCTGAGACGTTGAGGCATTGAATGAGATGCTGAGGATCACTGATGAGCTGATTGACAAGCTGCGGTACTGATGGAAGTTCTGACTCATTGATTAACGTATGAAGGCACCATGTGGACTTCTGCGGCACATGCCGAAGCACTGAATTGGGCATTGATGCATTGAGTGACGTACTGAGGAAATGGTTGACAATCAGGCTTCGATCGAAGTGCTAGTGCATTCAGTGAGCTAATGCTGCACTGATAGATGCACAGTGGTCTTTGTTGAGATTCTGAGGAGTTAATTGCCATACTGAGGCACTGATTGAAAGTCTGAGGCAATGCACTGATTGACATGCAAAGGCATTGCAAGAAATGCTGAGACATTGGATGAAGTTCAAAAGGCACTGGGTGAAAATGAGTCCTTAACTGGAGTGCAAACACTTTGGCAAGAAATGGCACTGGGAGACGTGTTGTGGCATTGACTGAAATTCAAAGGAACTGGGTAATGTGCTAATGAACCACTGGATGTACAAGAGCACTGACAGATGTACCACCAGGCTCAAGGACAACTTCTATCCCACTGTTATAAGACTATTGAATAGTCCCCTAGTACGATAAGATGGACTCTTGACCTCACAATCTACCTTGTTATGACCTTGCACGTTATTGTCTGCCTGCAATGCACTTTCTCTGTAACTGTGACACTTTATTCTGCATTGTGTTATTGTTTTCCCTTGCACTACCTCAATGCATTGTTTTAATGAGATGATTTGTGTGGATATCATGCCAAACAAAGTTTTTCACTGTACCTCGGTACATGTGACAATAGTAAACCAATTCCAATCCAATTCTGGGTGCACCGATTGAAATGTTGAGGGACTGTTTGATGGACTAAAGCATTGATTGATATCCTGAGGCATTAATTGATGCACCAAGTTATTGTTGTGAGCGTACATGCATACATACAAATGTAGGAACACGTGGACATATGAAATGATATAGAAGGAGGCCACTTGACCTCTTGAACCTACTCTGCCATTTAGTAAGATTGTGGCTGATTTAACTGTACCTCCTCATTCTGGTCCACCCATGACAACTTTTCACCCCCTTGCATATCAAGAATCTACCCAACTCTGCCTTAAAATAATTTAAAGACTCTGTTTCCACCACCTTTTGAGGAAGAGAGTTCCAAAGACTCAACCCTCTGAGAGAAAACATTTTGCCCCCATTCTGCCTTCAACACGTGAATCCTTCTTAAACAGTGAACCCTAGTTCTAGATTCACCCATAAGGAAGCACCTTTCCACAGTCATACTGAGAAGACCTTCTGTGTTTCAATCATGTCACTTCTCACACCATCACGTTCCAGCAGATACAAGCCTAGCCCATCCAACCTTTCCTCAGAAGACAACACACCCATTTCTAGCCTGGTAAACATTCTCTGAACTGCTGGCAATATGTTAACATCTTCCCTTAAGTAAGTACTCACTGTACTCCTGAGGTAACCTCATCAATGGAAGCATACCTTTTGAATATTTTATTCAATTTCTCTTGCAATAAGTGATAACATTTTGTTGCCTTTCTTCATTATTCATTGTACATTCATACTACCTCTTGTGAATCTTGCAGCAGGGCACCCAGATCTCTGCATTTCACAGCTCTGAAACCTCTCACCATTTAGATAATATGCTTCTATTTTGTTTTTCCTGCCAAATGAGTAATATCACATTTCCCCACATTATACTACATCTGTCAGTCTTTGCCCACACACTTAACCTCTCCATATCCCTTTGTAACCTCCTTATATCCTTTGCACAATTTATTTTCCCTCCTATCTTTGTGTCATCAGTAAATATAGCGACCGTGCCTTCACTCTTTCCGTCCAAGTCATTGACATGCAGAGGTACTGGTTGATGCACTAAGGCACTGATTGACATACTAAGGCACGAGGTGACAGGCAGAGGTATTGATTGACAGATGAAGGCGTCAATTGACATATTGAAGCACTGATGTAGATGTCGAAGCATTGATTGAGGAACTAAGGCACTGATTGACATGCTGAGACATTGATTGATATATGGTGGTGTTGACTGAGTTGCTGAGATGCTTCTGACAAACTGAGGCTTGGCTTGATGCTGACGGAGTTGCTGAGGGCTATTTGAAATGCTAGACATAAAGGGACATGTAGACATGCTGAGGTATTAACTGATGTACCATGGCACTGAGTGAAATACTGAGGCACCGATTAACATGCTGAGGTACTGATTGACATTTTGAGCTACTGAGTATTGTACAGATGCATTTATTGAGCTGACGAGGCCTTGATTTGTCTGCAGAGGTACTCATCGACGTGCTGAAGCAAAGACTGAAGCATAAGCTCAGGGACTCTGGTGTGCTGAGGCATGTATTGGTGTAATAAGGCATAGAGTGATGTGCTGAGGCACTGACTGATGTGCTGACTCTTTGACTGATGTACTAATTGATTCTCTGGGGCACTTACTGATGCAATGAGGCATACACTGATATGTGGAGGCGCAGTTAAATGATGTAATGAGGCACTAGTTGACATTGTAAGGAAGTGACTGATAAGCAAGGGTACTGTTTGATATGTTGAGATACTGACTGACATTCAGAGGCACTGGCTGAAATGCTGAGGCATCTATTGAACTGCAGAATCACCGAGAGTCATGATGACACATTAATTGACGTGCTGAGAGAGTTTAACATAAAAAGCAATCATTGACATGCTGAGTCACTGATTGACAACCGGGGAATTGACTGACATGTGGAAAGACTGACAAACATGCTAAAGCACTAATTGATATGCAAAACCATTTGAGTAACACAGTGAGGCATTGACTGATATACTGAAAAATTGATAGACATATTGAGGCACTGATTGATATGCTGGGATACTGAGCAACATGTATTGATTTGGCAATTGATTTGGTCGCAGGGATCCAGGAACAATCCTGACCTCCGGCGCTGTCTGTGTGGAGTTTGCACAGCCTCCCTGTGACCACGTGGGTCTCCTCCCACATCCCAAAGATGTATTGGTGGTTAATTGGTTGCTGTAAATTGTCCCTTAGTATAAGTGTGCAATCAAAGGAGAGTTGAGGGGCATGTGAGAGAGAATAACGTGCAGGGGTAGAGGAGGAAAGACAATGGGATCACATGTACCGAGATACAGTGAAAAACTTTGTCTTCTGTGCCATCCATACAGATCATGCCACACATAAGTACATTGAGGTAGTAAAAAGAAAACAGAATGCAGAACATGGTATTGCAGTTACAGAGAAAGTGCAGTGCAGAAAAACAAATAAAGTGCAAGGGCCATGATGAGGTAGATTGGGAGATCAAGAGTGCACCTTTAACGTATGAGAGGCCCAAGGACTTTATAGGCTGAATGTCCTCCTTCTGTGTCATAATATGCAAGTAGCAATTTACTGACGTTCTGAATTCCTGTTGTTAAACTCATTTTTTAATTCAGATATCTCTGTGTTCGGTATTGAGAGCAGTACTGAGGGTGTGCTACGCTGTCAGATGTGCCAGCTGTTGTATCAGATGTTAAACATTGCCAGTCGGTTGAAGATTAAACGTGCCTCCAGCTCCAGCTTTGGGGCAACAACAGACTCTGCAAACAGACCACCAAAAATAGATTAAATGATCATTTAAAGATGAGTTACATTTAATCTGTGTTTTTCACATAGAAAACGCCAAATTGTGGTTGAACATATAGAGTAAACGTCAGGGACCTTTGGAGCGTTGATGTACAGAGGGACCTTGAGATCTAAGTCTACAGCTTGCTGAAAGTGGCGACACAGGTAGATAGGGTAGTGAAGAAGGCATTTGGTGTGCTTGCCTTCATAGGCTGAGGTATTGAGTGTGAGTTGGGATGACTTGTTGCAGTTGTACAAAACATTTGTTGTGTACAGTTCTGGTCACCACACTACAGAAAGGACATCAGCAACAGAGCGAGTGAGAAAGAGATTCACCAGGATGTTGCCTGTAGTTATAAGGAGAGATTGGACAGGCTGAGCTTACTGTCACTGGAATGGAGGAGGCTGAGGGGTGACTTGATAGAGCTTTATGAGGGGCATAGATAGGGTAGATAAGGGCAGGGGAATCTAGAACTAGGGTACAGGTTTAAGGTGAGAGGAGAGAAATTTAAAGGAGATCTGAGGGGTAGGTTTTTCACACAGAGGTGGTGGTTATCTGGAACAAGCTGCCAGAGGTGGTGGTGGAGGCGGATGCAGTTACAATGTTTAAAAGGCTTTTGAACAGGTACTTGGGTAGGAAGGGCGTAGAGAGATACAGGCTTAATGCAGAAAGTGGGATTAGCGTAGACAGGCACCATGGTCAACATGGACAATGTGGGCTGAAGGGCCTGCCTCTGTGCTCCACGGTTCTATGACAAATGACCCAAAGTCGTTCACAGAGCTGTAAACAAGTAGCATTGAAACTGGTCAAAAGTAGGAAAAGTCAGGAGGGGAAACTCAAAACTTCATTAAGTCTTGAGGTCCATATTAAAGCATTGCCGATGCACTGGGAACACACAGAACCTCAGAGTAGGCAGTAGAAAGAGTGCCCAACCTCACAAACTGCCCAGCTACACTCTCCATCTGTGGGAGTGTCTACACTTCCCATATTGGTGGCGTAAGCCACCTTCAAAATCCACAAAACTGAGTGGGAGTAGTTCATCTTTGATGCCGTGGAACTACCTAAGAAGAAGAAGAAAGTTGAGGGAGATGAGGTGGAAGGGTGTAAATAAGGTAATTGCAGTGACTGGACTTTATAGGGTTAATGTCTGACATATCTGATCGTGCACACAGTGGTTGCTTAATTTAATCGCATAATTGTACCCAAAGCAATTTGTTGCAATGAGGTGCTTGAGCATGTATCTGAGTGACATTCTAAGGCATTGATTGATATGCCAAGACACTGAGTTACATGTTAAACACAGAGTGACAAGGTGAGATGTTGACTGATTTGAATGGGAAGGGGCTCAGTGACATGCTACACAACCGGGAATAATTTACTTAATGATATTAGAAGAGCACTTTTGTTTCCCCGATGCATTGTGTGGATGTTTCTTATCTGACCCATCATTTCAGTGATCTCAAACATGCAGAAAATTTTAAGGAAATAGTTCATAGGCTGTTGATGGACAACTATTCTGTGCACCTGAATTTTATGTCAGCAGCCACTGAATCAAGGACACAGCAGTCAATAACAAAGCAATCAGCAGCTTCCTTCTCAAGCAGAGAGGAATCAAATGATGTACCTAATTCTCTTGTAGGAACCATGTTCTGAGACCCTGACATGACCCTCCTACAATACATATTTTACTGTTGCTCATGAATAGAAATGAGTTTCAAACCAACTAATGAAAAGGCACATCAATATTTTGGCTGTAGACACTTCAAAGAACCGTTCTATCCAGCATTTCCCCAAACCGATTGCCATAAGGACTGCTTCTAGTTGGCAGCGCAGCCATCCAAAGTTTCTTTTGCAGTCCAGACTCCCTACGTTCTGGACCTACCCTCTGACCTGCTAACTGTGTTCAAAGCTACCTGGTTTTGTCTACCTGCGCTGCACTTTCTCTGTAACCGCAACAATATGTCCGGCATTCTGTTTTGTTTTCCTTTCGTACCACCTCGATGTTCTTATATGGAATGATCTGTCTGGATGGCATGTAAACAAAGGCATGTATCTCAGTACATCCGACAATAATAAACCAATCATAATGGTGAGAGGGCTGGGGTTTGTGGCAGGCCGACTGTGAATGGCATTGGATGCCCAGTTCAGCAGCTGGCGGATATGAGGGAACAATTCCAAGGCTCAATGAGGCTCACTTTAAGGCTGCAGGAACACATCTTCCGAGTGCTCCCTTCAATGACATTCCATAAGAAGGCAGCATCTCTCTCCACAGACGCTGCCTGACCTGTTGAGTGTTTCCAACACTTCCTGATTTAATTTCAGATCTCAGCATCAGCAGATTTTTGACTTTCACTCCACAAGAAGGAGCTGGTGCCGGACTGGCTCCAGAACGATGAAGGTTCGGTGATGGTCCTCCCCCCACCTTCACTCAAGCATCAACCTGGGTGTAACCCCTTCTGCTCAGAGCTGTCTGGAAATGTTGTGTTCTCTTCAACCACTGAATGAATCCGTCCATTTCAGCACCATGGGACAGGCTGCAGACTTGCAGTTCTTGGTTGTATTGGTGCAAGTCTTATGGGTGTGTTGGTCTAGCAGAGGTGTGACATGTCAAAGGTAAGTGGCCAGGTTTCATGTGTGCACCAGAGGTGCTGTGTGTTCCTATGTCCAAGTCTAATCTCTGTTGTTCTGCATCTCTTGAAGCCTCTAAATCAATATAACCTCTGTGATTCTCCACAAGGAACCTGTTACCACTTGAATGGAGTGTGGAAGCCATGTGATACATTGAGTAAAGGCAGTAGATTGGTCTAGCAGTCAGTTGTCCGGTGCAATGTCCTGGAAAATCACTGCTGCGAAGAAGCTTAATGCCACTGCTATTTCTACAGTGAGTGGAAAATCCATCCCAGGGTGCAGACAAGTTGGAACTGATGGCATAGTTACGTGGAGACAGGTCACCAATGACACACGTGCCGGGAGTGATGGTGTGTCCAATCACAAATTCCTGAGTATTGACAGGGACTTTAGGTGGACCGGTGGGGTGTGATGTGGGTGAGGGCATAGCCGGGGGTGTGAGGGATAGAAGAGGGCAGGTTCAAGGGGCAGGGGGCAGGTTGGGAGAGGGATGTGAATGACAGGAATGGGGTAGTGGAGGGCAGTGTAGAGATGGATGAGGTTTTCCTCTCATGAAATTGACCTTTATGTTTAAATCCTGCAGCAGCAATGTGAAAGGAAGACTTGACTTATATAGTCACTTTCAAAATTTCTGGATATTCCAAAACATTGTACAGCCATGGAGTGTTTTGATGCAGAATATGGAAAATATCCCAGCCAATTGGCAGGACAATTTCCCATGTCATAATGACCAGGTAATCTGATGAATCTCAAAAAACCCCACTGATGTTAGAAATCTGAAATAAAAATAGAAAATTGCTCGAAAAATTCAGCAGGGCAGGCAGCATCTGTGGAGGGAGAAACAGAGTTAACATTTGAGCTCTGAGATCCTTTGTCAGAACCTCATTTAGTAATGCTGCTTCAGTGACAAATTACTGGCCAGCATTCCAGGGGCAGTTCCCTTGCTCATCTTCGAAATGGTGCTGTAGGATATTTTATGTCACTTCGAAAGATCAGTCAGGATGTCCATGTAATGCCACATCCCGAAAACAGAGAGTGTGGCACTCCCTCAATACTGCACTGAGAGAGAGCCAAGTTCTATGAATCATGTGGTCAATACCTTCTCCCATCGGGCAAAAGATACAAAAGTGTGAAAGCATGTACCACCAGGCTCAAGGGCAGCTTCTATCCCACTGTTGAAAGACTATTGAACGGTCCCCTAGTACGATGAGATAGACTCTTGACCTCACAATCTACCTCGTTATGGCCTTGCACTCTACTGTCTGCCTGCACTGCACTGCACTCTCTCTGTCACTGTAACACTTCATTCTGCATTCTGTTATTGTTTTCCCTTTTACTGTTGTAAAGCAATGATGTGTGTAGATGGCGTGCAAAACAGTATTTCACCGTACCTTGGTACACGTGACAATAATAAACCAATTTACCAATCACATCTCTGCAGTGCGGGTCATAATAGGGACATACTGAATTCAAGGTGAGGGCAATACTTTGAATTGAGCAATAGATGTAGCCTGCATTGGTGAATCATCTGTCCGTTTTCATGTTTCCTGATTCCAATTGGATATTATTGACCTTCCCAAAATCCGGCCAGTTGTAGAGCCTCCACAGGGCTGTGAACCCCTCCTCCCTGATTCCTACATTCCTCCCACATTCAGTAATGCAGGAAAGCAATTGCAGCCCTTCCATAACCAACTTGGCAAAACTATTTATATCAGCTGCAACAAGACTATCTGCACCTGAAAGAGCTTCCAGAACCCTGGAATGTCTGCACAACCAATGAAGCAATAGATGGGTCTGTACATGTAAAGGTTACAATAGAATTCCCTTTTGAAAATTACTCTTGATCTGTTTCTGCTGATTTTTCAGACAGGGTACCCCAGATCAAAACAACGTTCTATGTAAATAACACACCCCTCCTGCTTCTATGGTTCACTGCCAATTACCTTGAATTTTTTATGCTTTGTTTGCTGATCATCCTGCCAGCGGAAAGTTTCTCCTTATTTGCTTTTGTCAAAAATGTTTATAACTCTGCCAGCCTCTGTTCATTCAATTTATCTGGTTGCTAAAATTTATCTGGTTCATATAATCATGAGGGGCTTAAGGTGGATCATCAGAGTCTTTTTCCCAGGGTAGGGGAGACTAAAACTAGAGGGCATAGATTTAAGGTGAGAGGGGAAAGATTTAAAGGGGATTTGAGGGACAAGTGGTGGGTATCTGAAACAACTGCCGGAGCAAGTGGTAGAGGCGGGTACAATTCCAACATTTAAAAGATATTTAAATGTACATGGATAGGAAAGGTTTGGAGGGATATGGGCCAAACGTAGGAACTGGGACTAGTTCAGGAAGGGACCTTGGTCAGCTGGGATGAGTTGGGCTGAAGGACCTGCTTCCATGCTGTATAACCCTACAGCTCTATAAAGCACGAAGTGACCATCTTAGACCACTCGTGCGATGAATTTTCAAATAAATGTTGGGGTTTAGATTGTCATGATAATGAGATGTTTCAACGACAGTCTGAGTAAATTTGCATGAGAGTCATTGAGTCATATAGCAAGGAAACAGCCCCCTCAGCCCACCAAATCAAACATTGACCGTCCATTACATGAATGCTACACTAATCCCATGAAGGAGAAGGATAAGGGTATTCAAGCTGGGGCTCTGTGGATAACTGAAAAAGAGTGTATAATAGATGAGATAAAAAGAACACATGACAGATGCAAGGCTGTTGGAACAAGTGAGAACATGGCAGATTGCAGGGAGTTCAGAAGAGAAATAAGAAAGGAAATCAGAGAGGTAAAGAGGGTGCAGGAGAAAGACAGGCAGAAAATATACTTGGGATATTCTTTGGGCACAAGAGCAGGAAAATAGTTGTACAAGGCGCAGTGGGCCAAACAAGGACTATAAAGGAAATCTTATGAAGACAAAGACAATGGCTGAGATACGACGTGAGTATTTTACATCAGTTTTCACCAAGGAAGAGGATGCTACTGGAATCTAGACAAAGGAAGATGTAGTTGAGATAATGGATGGCTAAAGAATAATAAGGAGGAGGTACCAAAAGGTTTGTGGATAGATCACCTGGTGCAGATGGGATACACCCTTGGTTGCAGAGGAACGTAAGGGAGGGCATTGCAGAAGCCTGGCCATAACCTCCCAGACATCTGTAGATTCAGATGTGGTGCCTGAAGTCAGGAGAATTGTAAATGTTACACCCCTGCTAAAATAAAAAGGTGCAGGGATAAACCCGGTCAGTTTAATGTCAGTGGTGGGGAAAGCTCTAAAAATAATCAGGGCAGGAGTAGCAATCAGTTGGACAAGTGTGGATCTATTAAAGAAAAGCTAATATAGATTTTGAAGTGGCAAATTGTGTCCAATCGTTGGAATTTTTTCATGAAGTAACAGAGAGGCTCGATGAGGGAAGTGCAAGTGATGTGGTATATATGGATCTCTGAAAGAAATCTGGAAAGATCATATTGTAGGCTTATCACTAAAGTGGAAGTCCATGGAATAAAAATGACTGTGGCAGCGTGGTGAAGTGCAAGTAAACGGAAGGGTAGTAGGGAAAGGTTTCTCAGACTGAAGGCATTCCCAGGGGTCAGTACTAGGGCCATAGCTTTTCTTTACATTAACAACTTGGGTATATAGGGCACAATTTCCAAATCAATCAACGGCATAAAGCCTGGAGGCATAGAAAATTGTGAGGAGTATACTACAATTGTAAGAGTTACGGACATGGTGCTAGGATGGGCAGAGAGGTGGCAAAGAAATTTAATGATGGGAAGTACAAAGTGTTACATTTTGGTAGCAAGAATGAGAAGATCCAATATAAACTAAAGGGAATAATTCTGACAGGGGTACAATGACGGAGAGGTCTTGGAGTACATGTGCACAGTTTTGTTGCAAATGGCAGGACAGGTTGAGAAAGTGGTTAAAAAACATGCAATCTTTGGCTTTATAAATAAACGAATGGAGTACAAGAGCAAGGAAGTCATGCTGAGCTCCATAAAACACTAGCTTGACCACATTTGCAGTACTGCGTCCAGTTCTGCACACCACACTATTGGAAAGATGTGAAGGTTTTGGGGAGAAACAGTTAAGGCCAATGTCCTTGTGATCTCAGGAAAACACAGAAAATCAAAGGCCCCCAATTGCCATCGACAACTCACTGCCATCAAAGGCCATGAGCTGATTTTGAATGTCTCTGATAATGAAGGACAATTAAAATCAGTTCAAATAGATTAAAGAAAGAAGCATTAAAAGGAAACAATGCCTTAAGCTACTGGAAGTTAGTTAAAAACATAAAGATGATATAAAACAAAGAATAAGAGACAAACCACTTACCTGCACTTCCCCTTTAACCAAGCTGGTGACTGTACTCAAACAATCTGCTTCCTGTAACTCACACCTGTGGCCTGGCAAGTGTAAAGCTGGGAGGCCAGATGTGCAGCACATCTGGTTTCTCCATTCAGGACATTTGTGCTCAACCCCTGACTTTGAGGTTGAGCACAGCTGCATCTGACTTTGAGTTTGTCTCTGACCCCTGTGTTTCAAAGCACTGGAGTGGTCATGCATTATTGAGGTTAGGTCTGCAGTATTGGGCACAGTATTAGTGTCCGTATTTTAGGGAGAATCAAAAGCATTGGAAGCAGTTCAGAGAAAGTTTACTTGACTGATATCTTTAATGGGCAGATTATTTTAGGAGACAATAAGAGTTGTACAGCATAGCCCACATGTCCACACCAACCATTGTACTGATCTGCTCTAATCCCATTTACCCACCTTAGGTCCGTAACTTTCTGTGCCCTGGTGATTCAAGTGGTCGTCTAGATGTTTCTTAAATGCCGTAAGGGTTCCTGCCTTGACCACCTTTTTGGGCAGAGCATTCCAGATTCTAACTCCCCTCTGTGTGTGAAAAGATTCCCCCATGGATCCCTTCTAAACTTTCTACCTCTCATCTTAAGCCTACGCCCTCTTGTCTAAGTCCTCTCCACCATGGGAAAAAGAATTTTACTGACTACCCTATCTATACCCCTCATTACTTCATATACCTCCTTCAGGTCACCCCTCACACTTCTCCACTCCAGGAAGGGCTTCTGGTAAGAGCCACACTGTGAGTGCAGGAACTGACCAACAAGTAGTACTGAGGCAAAATCAGCAGCTTCCTTCTCGAACACTGAATTGTTCAGTTCCTCAGCCATGTGTCTTTCCCCCAGGCCTGAGGTAGAGTTAAATTAACAGCTCGACCCTACTTTCCCTCAGCATCTGGAGGAAAACAAGGTTGCATTGATTTTGGCTCGGAAAAGAGGAACCTTCATGGGAAAAGAATGATTAGTGACAGCAGCTACAGAACATTAAAGCTGTGACTTTGTTGTCTGGATCCCTGTCTTGCAAACACTGACTGCAAACCCAAAGTTCTATATTGGTGTTTACAACAAATCTCCTAACACTGAAGAAACAAGGTCCTATCTGTCTATTGGATAATGCTGGGTGTAGAGAAAATGTTTGTCAGGATACTTTGCCAATCTATGTCAGGGGATGCTGCAGGATCTGCCTGGAATATTGCCAAGTCAATGCTTAAAATTTTACTCAGTTGACAGCAGCCCTGTAAGCGTCACTCCTGTGTGACTGCTGTACCCAGTTCCAAGACAGGTTTTCAAACCACAGTTTTTGTCCTCAGAGGATGGTAGAGAGGCATAGGGAACGGTGCCGCTGCCTCACAGACCCAGGGACCTGGGTTCGATCCTGTCCTCCAGTGCTGTCTGTGTGGAGCTAGACCTCTCCCTGTGACGGGGTCAGTTTCTCTCGGGTGCTCTGTTTGTCTTCCACATCCCACAGACGTACTGGTGGGTTATTGGCTACTGTAAATTGCCCCAGTGTAGATCGATGGCAAAAAGAATTAAACGGTAGTTGATGGACATGTGTGGGAGAGAGCACATTGTAAGGATATAGGGAAATAAGGAGAAGGCGAAGGGGATTTCTCCCCTGTGAGCTAGTGTGGGCCTGATGGGCTGAACGGTCCCCTTCTGTGTCTTTATAAACATAAGGTGCTTGGGATGTGGTCAATTCCACCTCAAATACCCTGAGGTTGATGGTTATCCTAGAACCACTGGAGTCCTTGTGATGACCATGGTACTGGATCAATGACGATTAAACAGCAATGGAAACAAATCAGAGTGATGGCAAACACAGCTCAGCCCATCACCAGCTCGTCACTTCCTTCCATCCAGTCCATCTTCACGGTGTATTGCTTCAGGAAAGCTAATAGTACCGTCAAGGTTACCTGCCCCCCCCCCCCCCCCCCCCCCCGGCCATTCCCTGTTCCCATTTACCTTCTGGGAGAAGGTACAGGGGCTTGAAAGCCCGAACTCAGAAGTTGCCAACTTTTGAGTTAACAGCTGCTTCCCCGCTGCTCTCAGACTCCTAAACCATCACCTCTTTCACATCCCCTTCCTGATGGTGCTGCCACGTTCTCCGGCTCTCAATTCTACCTCTCTCAGTTGTTCCACTATTGTCACATTACCATTTCTTTCTGCGCTACTTCAGATTACACCATGATCATTGCACCATTCTGCTGTCTTGTGCTCGTTGTGGTATCTATTGTTGTATTTATCATTACCATGTACACTGTTTACTCTGTGAGCTTTATACGAGCAAGGAATTTCATTGCACCCTGGTGTATATGACAATAAACTAAACTAAGCTATTTTTCCAGACCTGGGATTCCCTGATAAGGACATTTATTGCCCATCCCTAACTGCCCTTAAGCTGAGTTGCTCAGTCAGCAATTTCAGAGGGAAGTTGAAGAGTCTTCCACGTCGGTGGGACAGGGGTCACAGAGGGAGTGAGCACAGTGGGGCTCCTCTCCTGAAGAACCCTGGTGAGCCAGACAGTCTGAGAGTTTTGTTGTCATCATGAGCCTTCCCAAAATCCTATTGCACGGCCCTTCCCAACAGGATTTTATTTTCTATGCAGTGTTGCTCCTTGCTTGTAAGTAGGCCGACCTCAGGGTATGTGTAGTTACTTCAGTACAGTGTATGATCAGCACTACCTGCAGAGAGATGTGAATGGTGTGAGTCTCCACTGCAGAAGGTCTTAACCATAGGATTAGGACTTGCCCTCACGGCTGTTGCTGGAGACCATAAGAGTGGTTCTTATTGATTAATCAATGATTAACCTCCTCAGTGATAGAAGCCACCCCCCTTCAATCTGCACTCCCTAAGTGTTGTCCATGTCTCCTCAGATCTCTCTCCAGCTTCCCAGGTCCTCTAGCCACCTCTACACAACAATCATCTCCCCAAACTCCTCTCGATGATCTTGTTCCCAACGCGCACCCCCCCCCCCCATCTCCCTATCACCCTGACAAATGAAAGTGCAGATGCTGAGATCTGTCAGTTCTGAGGAAGAGTCGCTGACCTGAAGCATTGACTGGTTTCTCTCCCTCAGATGCTGCTTGACTGTCCGAGTTCTTCCAGCATTTCTGTCTTTGTTCTACTCTCCATCCATCCATCATCAGAGATTCCCACCATTCGCGCCATGGCATCTTCTCGCAGCTACCATCGGGCGGGAGGTACAGAAGCCTGAAGTCCCACACCACCAGGTTCAGGAACAGCTACTTCCCTTCAACTATTCGGTTCTTGAACCAACCTGCACAACCCTAATCACCACAGTTTACCAACACTATGTCCACTTTGCTCTAAAATGGACTTTTTTTTGGTTGTAATTGTGTTCTTTCTTGTAAAAATTGTGTATAATTTATGTTTAGTTTATGTTTTTCTTGTGAATGCTGCTTATCTGATGCTGTGTGCCTGTGATGCTGCTGCAAGTAAGCTTTTCGCTGCACCTGTGCACACATGGACTTGTGCCAATGACAATAAACTTGACTTTGCCTTGACTTGACCCCTTCCTCAAACCTCCTCAGCCGCCTTTCTGTTACCTTCTTGCTCTCTCATCATCTCAGCTCCTCCAATCTCCTCTTCATAGCCCTCCTCTAATCCTCTCCCTACCCCACTCCGCTGATCTCCTCCACCCTTGGCCCACTCTACCTGCTCACTCTGGCCTTCTCTCCCCCATCTCCTCCCAGCAAACCTCTCCACCTCCCACCTCTCACTGGCTTCTCACCTCGGTGTTTTCCTCCCCCATCTTTATCCATGCTCGTCCCCGATCCCGGCCCCAGCTTCTCTGTGATCTTCTCCCCATCCATGCTTGCCCCAGTTGCCATTTGTATCACCCCCCCCCCCCCACTCGCATCAGGGTAATCATGGTGGGGCAAGATCCACCCTTGTATGCTGGAGTCCTCCCGCTGTACATCGGGGACCTGGGGTGGAGGGCGTTGCACCGGGCTGTGCCGTGCAACCGACTCTTGAGCCGGTTCACTGACACCCCGGCCGCCTGTCACTTCTGCGGCCTGGAGGAGACGGTGTACCACGCCTACGGGGAGTGCGAGAGGTTGCAGCCCCTCTTTGAGTATCTGAAGGGGCTGCTGCTCAAGTTCTGGCTGCACTTCAGCCCGACGCTGTTGGTTTACGGGCACCTGGTGCGGCGCGGGGCGGGGCGCACGGAGGATCTCCTGGTGGGTCTCCTGCTGGCCATCCACGGGACGCGGCGGCGGGCGGCAGTGTCGTGTATTGACACTGGTTGTCTTTTTGTAGTGCTTTTAGCGAATAGATGTTTATATAATTAAAAAAAAGATCCACCCTTGGAACACTTTGTGTTCCATCTACAGAACCTGCTGTCTCCTGAGTATTATGAAAACATGTTAGATAATTTCTTGGAAACACAAGAGACTACAGATGCTGGAATCTGGAGATTCATTAAAGATTAATACATTGATTCATAGAAAATACATTTAACATTGTTCGTTGCCTAGAGAATTTCTTGGCCTGTTCCTGCCTGACTTTGTGACAATGGGGTGTAGATACATTTACCAGAAGCCAACATATGTGTGAAGAGGAGAGGAGTATGAGGAAATGCAGTAAGGGTTGATGGAGCCAGGCAGAGGAAGGACTGTGGTCAATGCAACTACACTGAGTGACTGAGTGCCCAGCTCCTGGCAGGGTGTCCCAGCTCTGCCCTCAGGTGATGGACACATCTCATCCGCTGGAAGTTTTCAGAAAATTGTTTCCTTTAACTTCATGTCACTGACACCAAGCTTGTGAGACACTGTGTCTCCTGAACAATGATCATTGCAAACTGACACCTTATCTGTCTCATCCACTCATTTTGCTCCCAATAATTTCATTGCAAAGGCACAATGAGTGGGTGATTAGTGTGGTTCACTGGCTTGGGACATGTATTTTGTGTGTGTGTGTGTGTGTGTGTGTGTGTGTGTGTGTGTGTGTGTGTGTGTGTGTGTGTGTGTGTGTGTGTGTGTGTGTGTTATGACAGTGCCAAATTAAGTAGCTCAGTGCATTTATTACCATCTTCAACTAAACATTCTGGTAAAGCAATGTTAACACGCATTGAAGACTTTGTCAAGCATTTTATATTCACTCAAGGGATGTGGGCTTCACAGGCTAAGCCAGCATTTAATTTCCCATCGTCCTTGAGACACTGAGGAACAGATTGGGAAGCAGATTTTGGAAAGGGTTGTTGTCGTTGGTGATTTCAACTTCCCTAATATTGATTGATGGGGTGGAATTTGTTAAGTGTGTCCAGGAGGGATTCCTGACACAATATGTAGACAGGCCGATGAGAGGAGAGGCCATTCTGGGTCAGGTACTAGGCAATGAACCTGGTCAAGAGCTGCGAGGTAGTGTGGGTGAGCATTTCGGAGACAGTGACCACAATCTTTACCCTTGCCTTGAGAGGGATAGGAGCAGATGATATGGGAAAGAATTTAATCAGGGGAGGGGGAATGATGATGCTATTAGGCAGGAACTTGGGAGCATAAATTGGGAACAGATGTACTCAGGGAAATGCACAATGGAAATGTGGAGGTTGTTTAGAGATCACTTGCAGGGGATCCTGGATAGGTTTGTCCCATTGAGGCAGAAAAAGGATGGTAGGGTGAGGGAGCCATGGTTGACAAGAGATGTGGAATATCTAGTGAAGAGGAAGAAAGAAGCTTACTTAAGGTTTAGGAATAAGACAGGGCTCTAAAGAGTCACAAGGTAGCCAGGAATGAGTTTAAGGATGGACTTAGGAGAGCTAGAAGGGGGCATGAGAAGGCCTTGGTGAGTAGGATTAAGGAAAGCCCCAAGGCGTTCTACTCATATGTGAAGACTAGAGTGAAGGTAGGACTGATAAGGGATAGAGGAGGGAACGTGTGCCTGGAGTCGGAGGAGGCAGGGGAGGTCTTTAATGAATACTTTGCTTCAGTATTCACCTGTGAGAGAGACCAACATTTGTGAGGACATCGTAAAAAGGCTGATAAGTTAGAACATATCGATGTTGAGGAAAATGTGCTGGAACTTTTGAAAAACATTTGGATAGATAAGTCCCTGGAGCGGGAAGGGATATATCCCAGGATACTATGGGAAGCGAGGGAAGAAATTTCTGAGCCCTTGGCGATGATCTTTGAGTCCTCACTGGCCACAGGAGTAGCACCGGATGATTGGAGGGTGGCAAATGTTATTCCTTTGTTCAAGAAAGGGAGTAGGGATATCTCTGGGAATTATAGACCTGTGACCTTCAGTTGTGGGCAAATTATTGAAAAGGTTCTTAGGGACAGGATTTATGAGCATTTGGAGAAGCATAGTATGATTAGGGACAGTCAGCATGGCTTTGTGACGGGCAGGTTGTGTCTCACAGCCTGATTGAATTCTTTGAGGAAGTGACAAAACATATTGAGGGTAGAGAAGTGGATGTGGTGAATGTGGACTTTAGTGATGCGTTTGATAAGGTTCCCCATGATAACCTCCTTCACAAGGTTGGGAGGATGGGATCCAGGGAAACTTGGCCGTGTGGATTCGGAATTGGCTTACCCATTGAAGGCAGAGGATGGTTGTAGGTGGAGCATATTCTGCCTGGAGGTCGGTGACCGGTGGTGTCCCGTTGGGATCTGTTCTGGGACCCATGCTCTCTGTGATTTGGATGAGGAAGTGGAAGGGTGGGTTAGTAAGTTTGCAGATGACATGAAGGTTGGTGGCATTGTGGACAGTGTAGAAGGTTGTCGAGTGTTACAATGGGACATCGATAGGATGCAGAGCTGGACCGAGAAGTGGCAGATGGAGTTCAACCCGGAAAAGTGTGAATTGATTCACTTTGGAAGGTTGAATTTGAAGGCAGAATACAGGGTTAATGGCAGGATTCTTAGCAGTGTGGAGGAACAGAGGGATCTTGGGGTCCAAGTCCAGAGATCCCTCAAAGTTGCCTCACAAGTTGATAGGGTTGTTAAGAAGGCGTATGGCATGCTAGCCTACATTAATTGGGGGACTGAGTTCAAGAGTCGCGAGGTAATGTTGCAGCTCTATAAAACCCTGGTTAGACCACAGTTAGAATACTGTGTTCAGTTCTGGTTGCCTCACTATAGGAAGGATGTGGAAGCTTTAGAAAGGGTGCAGAGGAGACTTACCAGGATGCTACCTTGATTGGAGAGCATGTCTTGTGAGGATAGGTTGAGCGAGCTGGGGCTTTTCTCTTTGGAGAGAAGGAGGATGAGAGGCGACTTAATAGATGTGTACAAGATGATAAGAGGCATAGATTGAGTGGACAGCCAGAGACTTTTTCCCCGGGCAGAAATGGCTAACACGAGGGGACATAATTTTAAGGTGATTGGAGGAAAGTACAGAAGCAATATCAGAGGTAAGTTTTTTACATAGAGAGTGGTGGGTGTGTGGATTGTACTGCCAGGGGTGCTGGTAGAGGCAGATACACTAAGGATATTTAAGAGACTCTTAGATAGGCACATGGTTGATTGAAAAATGGAGGTGTATGTGGGAGGGAATGGTTAGATTGATCTTAGAGTAGGTTAAAAGGTCGGCACAACATTGTGGGCCAAAGGGCCTGTACTGTGCTGTAACGTTCTATGTTTCAATGAGATCTCCCCTCATCCTTCTGAACTCCAGTAATACAGGCCCAGAGCCATCAAACACTCCTCATATGTTAACCCTTTCATCCCTGGGGTCATTCTTGTAAACCTCCTTTAGACCTTCTCCAATGCCAGCACATCCCTCCTTAGATATGGGGCCCAAAACTGCTCACAATACTTCAAATGTGGTCTGACCGATGTCTCATAAAGCCACAGCATTACATCTTTGTTTTTATATTCTAGTCCTCTAGAAATGAATGCTAACATTGCATTTGCCTTCCTTACCACTGACTCAACCTGCAAGTTAACCTTTAGGGAATCCTGCACTGGGACTCCCCAAGTCCCTTTGCAGCTCCAACTTCTGAATTCTCTCCCCGTTTAGAAAATAGTCTACACCATTATTCCTTCTACCAAAGTGCATGACCACATACTTCCCTACGCTGTAGTCTATCTGCCACTTCTTTTCCCATTCTCCCAACATATCCAAGTCCTTCTGCAGACTCCCTGCTTCCTCAACACTACCTGCCCCTCCACCTTTGTATCATCTGCAAACTTGGCCATAAAGCCTCAATTCTGTCACCCAGATCATTAACATTTTAGGTGAAAAGCAGCGGACCCAACACCGACCCCTGCGGAACACCACTAGTCACCGGCAGCCAACCAGAAAGATTTCCTTTATTCCCACTCTTTGCCTTCTGCCAGTCAGCCATGCTGGTACCTTTCCTGTAATACCATGGGCTCCTATCTTGTTTTGCAGCCTCATGTGCGGCACCTTGTCAAAGGCCTTCTGAAAATCCATGTAAACAACATCCACTGATTCTCCTTTGTCTATCTTGCCTGTTGCTTCCTCAAAGAATTCCAACAGATTTGTCAGGCAAGATCTCCCCTTGAGGAAACCATGCTGACTTTGGCCTATTTTATCATGTGCTTCCAAGTACCCCAAAACCTCATCCTTAATAATAGATGCTGACATCTTACCAACCACTGAAGTCGGGCTAACTGGTCTATAATTTTCTGTCTTTTGCCTCCCTCCCTTCTTAAAGAGTGGAGTGATATTTGCTGACCTTCTAGCTGGTAGAAGTCACGGATTTGGAAGGTGTTGTCTAACAAGTCTTGGTTACTTACTGAGGTGTATCCTGGTACAGACCACTGCTACTGTGCGTCGGTGGTGGGGTGAGTGAAAGGTTGTGGATGGGGTGCCTATCAAACGGGCTGCTATATCTTGTTTGTTCGCTAAACATGCCACCTCCTATCCCCATAAGGGAGCATATCATAGGAGCTAACAGCGAGTTTAGAAATGTTGAGGTTTGTCAGATATATCTCCAGTAAGAATGATAAAATTGAAGAATAAATACACAGGTTGCGAATGCCATGGTTGTAAAAAAAAATGAAAAGGTTGGGGATGCAGAGAAAGTTGGCTATTATACATTGCAGCCAATGCAGTCAAAAATAATGGACATTATAATATATTCACCTGCTTAACAGGCAATGTGTGGAGAGAAGCAGTGAGTGACTAACGTTTCAAACCAATGAAGTCCACAATCATTCAGCAATGATAAATCCCTCATGGACCTGAAAGCGAGGTTCATTTAAAATTATTTCAACGACAATTTCAAGGCACATTATGGAGCACAACTGATGAAGTCTCAGCGATAAGAGTACCAGCTGGGTCTCCACTGACAACAGTTGGATTAATGTGGTGGTGTGTTCGCCTGCACAAGGATTCTTTTCTCAATAACCATCTCCCACCTATTGCTGCTGGGTTCACTCTTGCACATAACGGAGGGCTCCAAATTCCTGGGAAATGTCAAACAGAGGATTGATCCTGTGATGCACCTTTGCTTATATTCCTCAAGTCTCTTGTAGGAGTCCCTCCTCGGAGGTGGCCATTATAAACAGAGGAAGAACCAACCAGGCAAGGGAGAAGAATCCTGAGATAGGAATTAACTTCGTGCTGGAGGTCACATTGAATCAATTCCACAACAGCATGGCAACATTCATCCACAATCATCTGGCCAGTTGCACTGAGATAGTCCTTTATTTATATATAGGCACCATCTGGTAACATTCTAGCTTGATCTCAAGTCAGTTGACCTGAAATGCACAAGTTTAGCAAACTTACCTCACAGGGTACATGGCAATGCAAGCAGCTGCCATACCAGTGTGACCTCTCTCTGCGCACACATGCCACGTTTCTCCATTTTGAGGCTTGACCTCTGTGCATGTGTATGTGTGTGTATGGATGTGTTTGCGTTAATGAGAGTGTGTGTGTTTATGTGTGTTAGTATGTGTTTGTGTGTGTGTGTACACGTGTATGTGTCTCTGTGTGTGTTTTGAATGTGTGTTTGTGTAAGTGTGCATGTGTGTGTGCAAGTGTATGTGATTCATATATATGTGTGAATGTATGTGTGTAAGGGTGTGTGTTTGTGTGTGTGTGAGTGTGTGCGTGTGTGTGAGAGTAAGAGTATGTGTGTAAGGGTCTGTGAGTGTATAAGGGTGTTATATCATGTGGGCTTTTTCCAGATATTTTCCAGACAGCCTGTGTTTGGTACTGTTTGTCTAACATCCTTGTTTTGCAACCTATGAAGTCACCTTCACTTGGATTAATATTTTAGTACTCAGGACTGTGCTCTCTGAGTTGCAGTGAGTGGAATACAGATACAAAACAGTGTAACTATTTCCCCAGACCCACAGAATTCTGAATCACTGTCTACTTATAATCCAGTATAACCACTAAACTTAAGAAGCCTGAATTGTTCCCAGGTGGTCTATTAAGTGGTTTCTTTTTCATGCGAGGTACACAATACGCAGCAAATTTACTTGTTACTCAACTTTGCGACAACAGAATATTGGCACAGTCAAATTCCAAGGTCAAGGTGAAAGGTGCCAAGAGATAACTCAGATATTTGCTTATTTTTTTTAGCTTGAAGCAAAGCAAACATAATCCTCGCGGCCTATAATTCACATAATAAGATCCCAACTCAATGACTTGGGACCGGGGTGTTGCTGCAGGTAGTGCTGCTGCCTCACAGCTCCAGATTTCAATCCTGACATCCGGATCTGTTTTTGTGGAGTTTGCATGTTCTCCCTGTGACTAAAGAAGTTGGTATTGGTTTATTATTGTCACTTGTACTGAGGTACAGTGAAAAACTTGTCTTACATACCGTTTGTACAGATCAATTCATTACACAGTGCATTGAGGTAGTACAGGGTAAAAACAACAACAGAATACAGAATAAAGTGTCACAGCTACAGAGGAACTGCATTGCAGGTAGACAATAAGGTGCAAGGTCATAACAAGGTAGATTGTGAGGTCAAGAGTCCATCTCATTGTATAAGGTAACAGTTCAATAGTCTTATCACTGTGGGATAGAAGCTGTCCTTAAGTCTGGTGGTATGTGCCCTCAGGCTCCTGTATCTTCTGCCTGATGGGAGAGGAGAGAAGAGAGAATGACCCGGGTGGGTGGGGTCTTTGATTATGCCGGCTGCTTCACCAAAGCAGCAAGAGGTAAAGACAGAATCCATGGAGGGGAGGTTGGTTTCCACAATGCGCTGGGCTGTGTCCACAACTTTCTGCAGTTTCTTGTGGTCTTGGGCAGAGCAGTTGCCATACCAAGCTGTGACGCGTCCAGATAGGATGCATTGATAAAAGTTGGTGAGTGTCAAAGGGGACATGCCAAATTTCTTTAGCCTCCTGAGTAAGTAGAGGCACTGGTGAATTTCTTGGCCATGGTGTCTACGTGATTGGACCAGGACAGGCTATTGGTGATGTTCACTCCTAGGAACTTGAAGCTCTCAACCCTCTTGAGCTCAGCACCATTGATGTAGACAGGTGCATGTACCCCGCCCCCTTCCTGAAGTCAATGACCAGCTCTTTTGTTTTGCTGACACTGAGGGAAAGTTTGTTGTCATGACGCAATGTAACTAAGCTCTCTATCTCCTTCTTGTACTCCGACTCATCGTTATTTGAGATATGGTCTACTACGGTGGTATCATCTGCAAACTTGTAGATGGAGTTAGAGCAGAATCTGGCCACACAGTCGTGAGTGTATAGGGAGTAGAGTAGAGGGCTGAGGATGCAGCCTTGTGGGGCACCAGTGTTGAGAATAATCGTGCCGGAGGTGTTGCTGCCTATCCTCACTGATTGCGGTCTGTTAGTCAGAAAGTCAAGGAACCAGTTACAGAGGGAGGTGTTGAGTCCTAGGTCTCGGAGTTTGGTGATGAGTTTGCTTGATGGAATTATAGTATTGAAGGCAGAGATGTAATCAATAAACAATAGTCTAACGTAGGTGCCTTTACTGTCCTGATGCTCCAGAGCTGAGTGTAGGGCCAGGGAGAAGGCGCCCACTGTAGACCTATTTTGGCGATAGGTGAATTGCAGTGGGTTGAGATTGTCTGGGAGGCTAGAGTTGATGCGTGCCATGACCAGCCTCTCAAAGCGCTTCATGATGGTGGATGTCAGAGTCACTGGTCGGTAGTCATTAAGGCATGTTACCTTGTTTTTCTTAAGTACCGGGGTGATAGTGGTCTTCTTAAAATGGATGGGAACCTCAGATTGAAGCAGGGAGAGGTTAAATATATCTGCAACTACCCCTGCCAGCTGATCAGCACAAGATGTAAGCACTCGGCCAGGGACACCATCTGGGCCAGATGCTTTCCTCGGGTTCACTCTCCAGAAGACCGATCTTACATCCTCGATGGTGACCACGGGTTCAGTTGCATTGGAGGCTGTCAGGGTGGGTGGTGATAATCCACTTCCCTTCCATTCAAAACGGTCATAGGATGCCTTAAGCTCGTGCGGAAGGGATGCACTGTTGTTAACTATGCAGCCTGACTTCGTTTTGTAGCCCGTTATAGCGTGTAAGCCCTGCCACAACTGATGGCTGGTCTGGGACTTTATTTTGAACCGGTATTGTCTCTTGGCATTCCTGATAGCTTTGTTTATGTCATATAGGTTATGTGGGGGTATAGTGCTCTTTATCCTTATGATAGCTTTCCGGAGGTCGTATCTTGATTTCTTGTACAGGTCAGGATCACCAGATTTGTGTGCAGCAGTCTTCAGCTTTAGTAGGGAGTGGATCTCCCGGTTCATCCACGATTTCCGGTTTGGGAACACCCGTATTGTCCTCTTTAGTACACAGTCCTCAACACACTTGCTGATAAAGTCCGTGATGGTGGTGGCATATTCATCAAGGCTGGCAGTTGAGTCTTTGAACATGGACCAGTCCACTGTCTCAAAGCAGTCACGTAGAAGCTCATCTGCTTCCTCAGACCAGCACTGCACGACTCTCCGTACCGGATCCTCCCGTTTCAGTTTCTGTTTGTATGTGGGGAGAAGGGGCACAGCCTGGTGGTCCGATTTACCAAAGTGAGGGTGAGGGGTGGCTTGGAAAGCATCTTTGATGGTCGTAAAGCAGTGGTCAAGGGTATTAGGGCCCCTGGTGGGACAGGAGACATGCAGGTAGTACTTTGGTAACAAATCTTATTAAAGTTAAAGATCATATTAGATCAAAGGAAAATTCACAGCATGGGAACAGTCTGTCTGTCCACACCAACCATTGAGCACACATTTGTACTAATCCTACACTAATCCCATTTTATTTTCCCCACATTCCCATCAACTGCCCCGCAGATTTTACCTCTTACCTACACACTTGGGGGGCAATTTACACGGTCAAATAACCTACCAACCCACATATCTTGGGGATGTGGGGAGCAAACTGGAGCACCCAGAAGAAACTCATAGTCACAGGGAGAAACATACAAACTCCACACAGACAGTGCCAGGGATCAGGATTAAATAAGGTTCACTGGAGCTGTGAGACAGCAGGTCTACCAGCTGCTTCACTATGTTGTCCCTTATAATGTTGTCAAAAACAGCAGGAAATTCGAGGATAGGTAAAATTTCATAATTCAGCAAAGGAGAACCAAGATGTTTATAAGGATTTGTCATCATTCTTTGATGGTTAGCATGGACCTGGGGGAGCCAGAATGGCCTGTTTCTGTGCTGTATGACTCTACGACACTATTAAAGGGGAAGCGGAAGGCGAGAGTTGGTGAGCAAAAAGCATAAACGTCCTGTAAGTGTTTCTGTAGATCTGTAAAAAGGGAAAAGATTGGCAGAAGTTGAGTTGGATGATTATAGACAGAGGAAGTCAAAGCTGTATTGGGGAAGAAGAAAAGTGAGAGCAATTAAAATAAATACTTCATGAAGAAGAAACAAAAGAAACCTCCTGGATTTAGTGGAGAGCTGGAAGTCCAGAGTGAATGGGGAGCTGAAGGAATTAACATTAGTAAAAAGAAAGCACTGAAGAAATACATGGGACTGAAAACTAATAAATCCCTATGTGACTATGGACATAATATTATCTTCCCAAAACTCGGTGTATTTAGGACAGGTACATGGATAGAAACGTTTTGGGAGGGATATGGGCCAAACACAGGCAAATGTGTTTAAGCTTGGATAGACATCCTTGGTTGGCATGAACAAGTTGGGCTGAAGGGCCTGTTTCCATGCTGGGTAATTCTATGACAGTTTCCGTGGATGGAAAGGTACCAATATAAAGCTCATTATTTAAGAGAGAGATAAAAACAATGACCGGTTACATGACCCCAATCATAGGGAAAAATGTTAGAATCCAATATTAAGGGAGTGGTAGCTGGATATGAGAAAAATATAACAGGACTAGTTCCAGACATCATGTACAACAACATTTACTGCTCACCCCCTGGACCTGTTCCAGTCTCGCAGTGTTGACGCAGTTTTGATCAGATTGATCCAAGTCCATGTTCATTGCCCTAGGAGTGAGCCTTATGTTATTTGGCCACCTGTTTAACCAAACAGTGAGACACGGTGACAAATATTTTCAATTGGGGAAGAAGTGACATCCTGCTGAGGGAGCGAGCTCAGGTCAGTTCAGTGACCTGAAGGCAGGAAGAGCAGTGAGGTTGTGATGGTGCCCAGCACACAAGTCTTTGAACAAGCTTGGGGCCTGGTCTGTCCTGTCACTTTAAGAGCTGGAAGGAACGATGCTGCAGATAGATTCTGCCTGGAACTTGGGTCACGTGAGAAGTCCTGAGTATGTACACTCAATATATGTAGTCACAAGCATTCCAGGAATTGTTGTGAAGAACTCTCGTCCACCTGCCGGATAGCAGGACTGCTCCTGGCTCGTTGCCTCTGTAATGGATTCAGTACATTGCAACAGACTCAAAGCACCCACTATCTAATTCTAAACTTCACTCGCGTTGCTATGATCATGGAGGTGGTCAGGACAGAGGTGTCTGGGACACTGAAAGAGCAACCAACAAATAAGACTGAATTAAACTTAATAAAGGTTAAAGGAAAATTTCCCTTCTGAGTTGTAACCTTAGATGAATTTTATTCCCACATGGAGGGCTAGTAAATCCAGAGGCTTGGACTAACAATCTGGGCACCCGAGTTCAAATCTCACCATGTTAGATGTAGAATTTAAATCCAGTTTATCATCTGGAATTCAGAATGAAACAGCCATAATGATGACGCAAAACTACCTGATTGCTTTAAAAACATAGCTGGCTCACTCATGTCCTTCTCTGTGTTGGACTGATGTAGGCCAGTAAGCACACTGTTCAGGGGCAACTAGTGTTGGTCTTTAAGCAATGCTGATGTCCTGAAAAGTGAATAAATTAAATAAGCAAACCCGGCAACCACCAATAGTCTCACTAGTTTTGGAGATGGTGCCAGATACTGGTTCGCTAATGAACAGCAACTGTCAATGTTGTCATCAACAAGGATGTTTTGATGAGAATATCCATCTCAGCAAGGAAGTTACTGACGAACCTTCCCTTTATCCCATGGTGGAAGACCTTCACTTCACCACCAGTTAGGATGACATTAGCTTCGAGCAACCTGCATATGTTGAAAACATAAAAACTACAGATGCTGAAAACGTGAAATAAAACAGAAAATGCTGGAAACACTCAGCAGGTCAGTCAACATCTGTGGAGAGAGAAACAGACTTAATGTTTCAGGTTTGAGACCCATCATCAGAAATAGGAATGGCAGTTATCAATTGCAGAGGAGTTGGAACAGGGATGGGTAGAACAAAGACAGTATCTCTGATAGGGTAAGACCAAATGGGAGATTCGCTAGCACAAGCCCAGCAAGTCAGGCTATGCGAATGGAAAGCAAAAAGCTGAGCTAACATCACAGAAGAGGCCAGCTTTGATAGAAACAGAAAGAAAGGCAAAGTTATCTAAGATTGGAGAATTCATTACTGAGTCCGGAAACCTTTATGGTGCCCAGACAGAAGGTAAGGTATTTTTCCTCAATCTTGCGCTAGACCTCAGTATAACAATGCAGGAGATCACAGATGGGGAGGTCAGAGTGAAAGTGGGATGGAGAATTAAAGTCACAGGCAACTAGAAGCTCAGGATCACCCTTGAAGACTGAAGGCAGATGCTCTGCAAAGCGGTTTATTCAATCTGAGTTTGGTTTCCCCAGAGTACAGCACGCCACATTGCGAGCACCAAATGCAGTACACTAGAATGGAAGAAGTGCAAGTGAATGAATACTTCACCCTGATAAACTGTTTGGTCTCTAGAAGGGGAAAGGACAAGTATTGCATCAGCTTCCTCCTTGAACAGAGGCCCAACTATGCCCCTTCCACCCATTTACCAGGCTGAACTCACCCCCACATTGAACCTCTTCTCCTTCAGCTCCACTCACTTTCTCCAGATCAAAGGTGTAGCTTATGGACATTCACATGGGCCCAAGCCATGCTTGTCTTTTTGTGGGATACATAGAACAGTCCTTATTCCAGTTCTACTTGGGTGCACTTCGTCAACTCCACATCGCTGACTACATTGGCCTCTTCCTGCACTCACACAGAACTAAAAAAGTTTATTATTTTTGCCATCATTTTCTGCTGTGCTCTCACCTGCCTGGTCACGGCCATCTCTGACACTTCCCTTCCATTTCTGGATCTCTCTGTCTCCACCTCAGAGAGAGGCTCGGCTTCAATCCTGACCTTGGGCGCTGTCTATGTGGAGCTTGCACGTTCTCCCTGCGACCGTGCGTGTTTCCCCCTGGTTCTCCAGTTTCCTCCCACATCTCAAAGATGTGTTTGTTGCAGGCTGATCGGCCGCTGTGAATTTCCCCTGGTGTGTGGGTGAGTGGTAGAATCTGGAAGGAGTTGATGGGAGTGTGTGGAGAATAAAAATGGAATTAGTGTAGGATAAGAATAAATGAGCGGTTGGTGGTTGGCACAGACTCAGTGGACCAAAGGGCCTGTTTCTATGCCCGATCTCTCTATAATGTAGGCAAATATTGGTCTCACATCCCTCCCTTTCCTCTCCAAAACTGCTCCAACCCTATGGTTCTGATATCTCTGAGCTCTTCCAATTCTGGCCTCTCATGTACTGGAGATGTTCACCGCTCCATTGTCGATGTCTGGGGTTTCTACTAACCAGGCCTTAGGCTTCTGAAACCAGCTTCCCCCGTCCCACCATCCACTCCAACCCCCAAGCCCGCAGCCAACCTCTACCTCCACTGCCATCCCTCTACCACTCTCTTCCATTAAAACCCACCACCTGGTAAACTCCCCACCCTCCTCCGTATCTGCCCGGGGGCCACACTAATGTGGTACTGTAGCTGTGATTCAGCCTGGCAGGTATCTCTGCACAAGGCCCTGTGTGACTGCAGCAAGCCACCCCAGCTTCTGTATTGAAGACCTTTCTCAGTGAAGGCCAGCATATCTCTTGCCTTCTTAAACTGCTTGTTACACCTGCATGCTTGCTTATATTTTTTGTGGGACAGCTTGAGGGACAAGCATTATCAAGTACACCAGGCCGTATCTCCTTCTATTTAATAATTAGTGCCATGGCATCGTTTACATCCAGCTGATGGGCCTTTTTCAAGGCATTTGGCACTATTTAATGAGTTAGACCCTGATGCACAACTATGGGATTCACACCATGGAAGGAACGTCTGCTCTTTCTCCTGGCATCAGGGTGACTACGTCTAATAGCTCTGGCCAGTCTTGATCTTGTTCCCAATTTTCCCATCTGAAAATTCCCTTCAAAGGGCAACTTCAAGTGAAAGGCCAATGTGACAAATAAAAAATATAGACTGTGCTCTTTTTATTGGGACTATGTAATGTATCTCCTGGTATGTTTCCTCAGTGTCTGATTATACGTACTCTGAAATCAATACATTTTGCAGCTGTTGGGTTGAGGTTTGAGGATGCCAGTGCATTGAGAATCATAAGTAAGGGACCCTTGAACGGAACAATCTGATGCGTAGGAGCTCCTGAGGTCCAAGTCTGTGTCAGATCCAAGTGTACAAATTGCTGCTGTGCTGTGGAACGTGATTAGTGTTTGGAAGTGACTGTGTTCCTTGGAGGAAGGGCGAACACCAAACTCTGCACAGGATTGGTTCTGTTGAAACACACCTCTTTTACTAATAAATCAACATGTTGATATACCCTGCACAGGAGGACTGTCTATATCTTAACATTGTAGGAATTTTGGCATTATTGGAAAACCAGCCAATCTTTTGTCTGAAGTGTCATTTTGTGTTTTGGGAAAGCTGTGGGAATCTGGGAGGACTGGGACAATTTCATCTGAGGCTTGTGGAGAGGGTGCGTCCTCCTCGTATGTTGGTTTGTTGTAAGTATATGGCCTGCTGTAAAAACAAAGTGCTGGAGGAAATCGGGGGGGGGGGGGGAGCGTGGGGGGGGTGGGGAGGAGGGGGGGTGTTGTGGAGGGAAATGGGCAATCAACATTTTGGGTTGAAACTCTTCATCTGAAAGAATAGAGGGGAGGTAGGCAGTATAAAGAGGTGAAGGGGGGGGGGCAAGAGCTGGCCATCTATAGGTGGATCCAAGTGAGGGAGGGGTTGATTGGCAGATGGAGTCGGGTGGGGGAGGGCAGGGTGGAGGTAGCGACAGAGGCTGGGAGGTGGAGATGAGGGCTGCAGATTCTGGGATCCGGTAGGAAAGGAGGTGGAGCATGGAATCAAATAAGGGAGGGGGGGAGGGCAGATGGGAACGTGGGGGGAGGGGACCCAGTGGGAGGGGTGTGTGGCTGATGGGCAGGTGGATTGGGTTGAGGAGGGGAAAGAACAGGGTGATGGGGGGGGGGGTGGGGATTTGGGTGTCTGTAGGAAGATCTGGGCAGATCAAGGGGAGAGAGGAAAAGATCAGATGGGGAGCAGGTTACCTGAAAATGGAGAATTCAACGCTCATGCCATTGGGTTGTAGACCACTCAGGCGGAATATGAGGTGATGTTTCTCCAGTTTGTCTTTGGCCTCAGCCTGACAGTGGAGGAGGCCGAGGACACACAGGTCGGTGTGGGAATGGGGAGGGCAATTATAATGGCTGGCAACCAAGAGCTCCAGACGGCATGGTGGATGGAACGTAAGTGCTCAATAATGCAGTCACCTTGTCTGCACTTGGTGTCACCGATGTAGAGGAGGCCCTGTGCTTGGTTACTAGTTCCCTTCCCCACAGCATTGCCGGTTTTAAATGGGAGGTGTGGAATGGGCTGATGTTTTCAAGGCAAACCCAAAATCTCGTGCTCCTAAGACATAGGACAGAATTAGGCCATTTGGCGCATCGTGTCTGCTCTGCCATTCGATCATGGCTGACTTACTTTACCCTCTCAACCCCATTCTCCTGCCTTCTCCTCATAACCTTTGACGCCCTTACTAATCAAGAACCTATCAACCTCCACTTTAAATATACCCAATGACTTGGCCTCCACAGCAGTCTGTGGCAATGAATTCCACAGATTCACCACACTCTAGCTAAAGAAATTCCTCCTCATATCTGTTCTAAAGGGATGTCCTTTTATTCTGAGGCTGTACCCTCTGGTCCTAGACTTTTCCACTACTGGAAACATCCTCTCCACATCCACTCTATCCAGGCCTTTCAATATTCGGTAGGTAGTAATGAGACTAGAGTGTCAGGGTGATCTACAAGGTTGAAATCGCCATGTTCAGGCAGTGCATGTGTAGGTTGGAGCACCATCTGGTGTGAATGGTTCACATGAAGTTCAGCTACATTCTGCACAATTCCTTCTCTCCGCCAGGGCTGGGGCAGTCCTAAAGCTCTCTAATCACTCTCTGTCCTCAAGCCTCCACTCTGCACAGCTGTTTTAAACTCCCAAACAGCATCAACACATCTGGACAAGACGGTGTTTTCTGCCCAGTCCTCCCTCCCTTTCCCCACTCATATTCTGTCCCCTAATCTTGACAGCTTTCAGAAGAATCTGAGATATTGAGGCAGGAGGCTGTACCAGATATTGTTCCTGCCTAATATTACTTCCTATATTAATTCTTCAGCAGAGGTTTGAGTGAGGTATTACATCTCCTCATGGTTTAAAGAGGGAGCTGTCCCGGCAACCTCAGAGACAGGGACAGGATCAGCAGATAATGTCCAATGTTACTTCATCGATGACTCTCCACTGTGGTCATACATTGTCTACAATCAGAAATTTATTTCAACCTGAGAGTTAACTAGTTTAGACAAACTTTATTGAAATAATAATCTTTATTAAGGACTAGTTGACTGGATTAACCCTTAAAGACATATATGAAAATACATGTATACCAACACACCAAATTAAGAAATTGATTTGCTAAATGAACTTAACTATTCTGCAAAGTTTCAAGAGCAGGTTGTTGTTAGAACTATTAATATTACAGTAATAAAAACACCCAATGTTTATCACTATTTCTGGGATTGTCTAGTTCCACAGATAAAATTGATTAGCCGGGTTACTTGGGGTTCATTCGATCAGACAGTGTTTCAAGAGATCAGGCAAATTTGAAATTAGCTTTGTGAGTCTTTAGGAGCATTAATTCTTCTGCAGAGTTTGAAAAGGGTATTGCATCTCCTCATGGTTTAAAGAGGGTGTTGAGTCAACTCATGGCAGGGCAGAGATTACATCAGTGGATCACTGGATAACGTGATCCCTCACACTGGATTCAATCTCCCAAGACTGCTTGGTGAGATGTTTTGTGATCCTTTGTTGAGCCTTTCCCAGAAGATTCCATGGATTCCATCCAACAATGTCACGTAACTAAGGGCAAATTTCAATCATTTTAGTCCTGATGCAGGATTTTGACCTGAAATATTATCAATTCCTTTCCCCCCACAGATACTGCTTGACCCGCTGAGTTCCTCCGGCAGATTGTTTGCTGGCAAAGTTCAATCTTTGCTCTTCCCCAACATTTCAGTGACGTCTTGACAACCTCAGTCTTGTGTGAAGTTAACTGGAGTAGATATAGCATGTCAGAGAGGCACTGTGGCCCACGTACAATCCCTTCTGCTACAAGGCAAGGACTAGTGAACAGGACAATCACCACTGGAGGCGGCAAGTGACAGTAAGTAACCAGTTTCTGCATTACAGGGGAAAGTCGTTCCTGGGAACAGCTGCTCAGCAATTGTACAGAAACTTCATTTGCAGGGATTCCTCATGGAATTTAGGCAGTGATGAAAGACTGGATGGATAAGGATTCCTGGTTAATTTTAATGGGGTCAGTCTCGTGTTCTGCCGAGCTAGCCAATGTTATTTCAGGAATCAGGGATTCATATCTCTGCCCAATGCACCATGACTTCAACTTGCCATAACTGCAGTGATTTCAGATCACACACTGACGTTCCCAGATATTTTGGGTATTTCTGAAACAGGAGTGTAATGCCGTGCTCCCAGCAGGTGGTGACAGCAGAACGACGGGCTGAACAGCCTCCTTCTCTGCTGTTAATGTCATTGATTCTATGATCCTGGTGGCGGTCAGCTGTCCTTCGGCACCCGAAAGAAGCGGGTATTGGATAACTAAAGGCATCACACACATCTGAGCCAGTCTTTACTTGGGGAGAGATGCAGAGATATATATAGAGAGAAATATATATACTGTATATATGAGAGAGAGAGAGAGAGAGAGAGAGAGAGAGAGAGAGAGAGACACACAACACATGGGGAGGAAAGCTACTCAAAATACTCATTAGGGTCAGACTGGAGAAGCTGTAGTCACCACTCCATTCCCACTGATGTCTGACCCACTGCCATTTTAATCTGAAGAGAAGCAAAGAGTTGGAGACCTTCATATATTCTAGAGACTGGAGTCCTGCCTTTTATCTAGGTGTATTAGGCATTGCTCCTGTCCTTAAAGGGACACTGCATGGTACTTAAAAGCTCAATAAACTTCTGTTCATGCTATTGTGCAGAGAGCAATTATAGAACATAGAACATAGAACAGTTACAGCACAATTCAGGCCCTTTGCCCCACAAAGCTGTGCCAAACATGTCCCTACCCTAGAAATTTGTAGGCTTACCCATAGCCTTCTATTTTACTCAGCTCCATATACCGATCTAACAGTCTCTTGAAAGACCCTATCGTATCAGCCTCCACCACCATTTCCAGCAGCCCATTCCATGCACTCACCACTCTCTGAGTAAAAAACTTACCCCTGACATCTCCTCTATATCTACTCTCCAGCACCTTAAACCTATAATTATGATTAGAGCCCAGATCTTAAGATAATGAATCACTGAAAAAAACAACCAATAATGATCAGGTAAGTTGTGTCTGTGACGTGGAATGAGAGATAACTATTGGCCAGGACCCTGAGGAAAACACGTCATCTGTTCTTTGAAATAGTGTGATAGGCTACTGATGGGCCGATTCACCCCCTGCCATGATATTTCATTCTATAACCATAAGGTAAAGAATAATCTTTGGTGTCACATGCTCCTAGCAGGCAAAGGCAGTACTGGACCTAATCTTAGGGAATGAAGCAAGGGAAGTAGCTGATGTATCTGTGGGTGAGCATTTTGGGAATAGTGATCACAACTCTGTAAGTTTCAAGGAAAGAGTTAATTGTGGTTCAAAAATGAAGGTGATAAATTGGGGGAAGGCCAATTTCAATATCATTAGACAGGACCTGGCAAAAAGTAGGCTGGGATCAGTTACTTGAGATCCCACTTATCCGACAAGTGGGAGTCTTTTAAAAATGAAATAGTGAGAGTTCAGGGCCAACATCTTCCGGTGAGGGTGAAAGGCAAGGAAGGCAAATCCAGGGAACGCTGGATATCAGGGATATTGAGAATTTGATAAAGGAAATAAAGGAATGATATTGCAGGTATAGAGATCTGAAACAGGTGAAGCCTTTCAGGAACATCGAACGTGTAGGGTAGCTCTGAATAAAGAAATTAGGAAGACAAAGAAGGACAGCAAATATCACCCGCAGATACAACTATGGAAAATCTCAAGGCATTTTCTAAGTATATTAATAGCAAGAAGGTTACAAAGGAAAGAGTAGGGCCTGTTAGGGATCAGAGAGACAATCTATAAGGAAAAAGACATTGACACTGCATATTTCAGAGAGGGACAGGGATACTTGAAAGCATGTTAGTATTCAAGAGGAGGATGTATTAGATATCTCAGTGGGTATAAAAGTTGATAGATTCCCCAGGTCTGATGAGATGCTTCCCAGGCTGTTATGGGAGGCAAGGGAGAAGATTTCTGGGGCCCCACTTGTCAGATGTAGATTTACCTGCAAGTAACTCAAGTCAGGCCAAGTCTAGTTTATTGTCATGTACACAAGTACGGTGAGGTACAGGTACAGTGAAAAACTTGCCTGCAGCAGCATCACAGGCCCATAGGTACAGACAACACACAGAATATAAATTATACATGAATTATACATAAAAACTACACCATACAGTGAAAAAAAAGACTGCAAAAGCAAGACACTAGTGCAAAAACAGACACAATCGAAGACAAGTCCATGGTAGTGCAAGAGGTGGTCTGTAGTGTTCTGTTGCTGAGGTAAGGTTAGGGTTGCGCAGGTTGGTTCAAGAACCTGATGGTTGTGGGAAAGTAGCTGTTCCTGAACCTGGTGGTGTGGGACTTCAGGCTTCTGTACCTCCTGCCTGATGGTAGCAGTGAGAAGAGGGCATGATCCGGATGGTGGGGATCCTTGATGATAGATCCTGCCTTCTTGAGGCAGCACTTCATGTAGACGCTGTCGATAGTGGGGAAGCCCTTAGCATTCCTGTGTGCTGGAATTGCCATACCAGGCTGTGACGCAACCAGTCAGGATACTTTCAACACTACATCTGTAGAAGCTAGAGTATTTGGTGACATGCCAAACCTCCTTAAGCTTCTAATGAAGTTCCAGTCTACTTTGGCCAGGTCCTGTCTAATGATATTGAAATCGACCTTCCCCAATTCAGCACTTCCATTTCTGCACCACAATTATCTGTTTGCTTGAAATTTACAGGGATATAATTTTTAAATCTTTGCTGGCCATTGGTGAGGTGCCAGATGACTGGAGGGCAGCAAATGTGGTAGCTTTATTCAAAAAGGGTTAGCAGGATAAGTCAGCTAATTACAGGCCTGTGAGTCGAACATCAGTGGTGGGGGAAGTTACTTGGAAAGGCAGGATTGATCAAGAATAGTTGGCATGGCTTTGTTGGTGGAGATCTGATCTAACGTGATTGAGTTTTTTGAGAAGGTAACAACATACACTGTATGTAATTGTCCTTATTTAGGTCGAAATACGATCAGGAACATTAATGGTGGAGAGGTGGATGGACTTACAGAGGGAATTTGAGAGTTGAATTCGTGGCCACCAAGAGTATATCGCTCCTTCGCAGGGATGAGAACTAAATTCGCAATAGAATGCTACTTCTTCCAGCTGTTCAGTAGCTTTCTTGTTGTTGAGCACCGTAACTTGAGAAATGCATCTGTCATCGACCTCTCAGCCACAGTGTTGTGTTACTGAATCACTTCACTGCAGTTGAGCCTTGATGAAATCAGAGAGGATCCAGTTTCAAGCTTCACTCTTGCCAGAGGATGGTCCAAGGAGGATCCTGTACCTGACATCAAACAATTTTTAAAATGTTTCGCAATCAGAGCTTGCACGTTTTTCATTGACAAACCCTGTTCAGTGTGAGTAGATGCCATGGCCAAGAAAGCACACCAGTGCCTCTACTTCCTCAGAAGACTAAGGAAGTTTGACATGTCTCTGGTAACCCTCAACAATGTTTATAAATGCACCATAGAAAGCATCCTATCCGGATGCATCGTGGCTTGGTACGGCAACTGCTCTGCCCAAGACCTCAAAAAACTGCAGAGAGTTGTGGACACACCTCAGCACATCACAAAAGTCAGCCTCCCCTCCATGGACTCCGTCTACACTTCCTGTTGCCTCGGGAAAGCAGCCGACATAAAGACCCCTCCTACCTCGGATGTTCTCTCTTCTCCCCCCTTCCATCAGGCAGAAAAAAACACAAGCTTGAGAACATGGACCACCGGTCTCAAGGGCAGCTTCTATCCCGCTGTTATAAGGCTCTTGAATGGTCCTCTTGTACGTTAAAGATGAACTCTTGATCTCTCAGTTGACCTTGTCATGGCCCTTGCACCATATTGTCTGCCTGCACTACACTGCTACTTTCTCTGTAACTGTAACACTATATTCTGCATTCTGTTATTGCTTTTCCCTTGTACTACGTCAATGTACTTACATTTGGAATGATCTGTCTGGATGGCATTCAAAAGAAAGTTTTTAATAATAAAGTTTACAATAATAAACCAATTACCAATTAAATGGAGTTAACTTGTAGATCATGATGTAATTTGAAGCATTAATGTTGATGTGATGCACTTTCAAGGTGGAATAACTATAAGGGGCCCAATAGCCTGTTAAAGAACCTGTGATTTTCCTTTGAACATTTTACTGTATTAATGTAACTGCAACTATAATTGGTTTTTTGACATCATTGTCCACACAGCTGCATGTTGTGTTACTAAGTCTTGACTATCTTCCTAGTGCCACAATGCATCAAGATGTTTACATAAATCTTAACACAGGGCCAATAATTTTTATCAGCTTCTTTTAAAAGACCATCCTTTAAAGACTGTATTTGTAACATTACTGGACACCATGAACTCAATCACAACAATCTCTCCTTTGATTACTCCTTATTTTGGCTTCACTTCACCTTGTATCTGCACTCACACCCCGTCCTTCTGTAGACATCTGACCCTGCTGTTGCTTCTCAAGTCACAAAGTCGTCTCCTCTGACTCTCCCTGGATCACCTGCAAGGCTTTTAACTCTGCCGTGTCTGTTCTCAGTCCATCTTGTGCTACCGCCTTGGGCTGACATTAGTATCTGCTGTGATGTCCCACTTGGGGCCTTTGGTGTATTTGAGCTGCCTCTATGTTGCAGTGCCGTCCTCACTTCAAGCATCCTTCTCAAACTGTGCTTGAACTGGGCTCAGGGAACTGGAAAGTGAAGGGAGGCTGTGGAGATGGAGAGGGTTAGCGAACTGAGTGGAAACAGAAGTGGGTCCAAGAGGGAAGGCAGTGAGTGAAGTGGAAGGAAGCTACGAGCCAGCTTGAACTCCGGGCTGGCCCTTTGCTGAGGGAACACTTCTTAGTGAAGTCACACAGGGTGAATGTCAGGGCTGGGGAGTGAGGAAAGGCATTCGGAAGACGGTGGGGCAGGGGAGGGGTGGTCAGGCTGGGAACAGGAGGGACAGAGGAAAGAGAAGGAGGGAGGCCTATTGCAGGGAAGTAGGAAGGGAAGTAAGAGGGTGGGGGTGTATGTAAGGGTCTGTGGCATGGGAGGAGGAGGGAGTGATATCGAATGAGGGAGGGGTGAGATTCAGGGATGGGGAAGATCGAGGGTGAGAGGATGTAAGGGAGGGAAGTGAGAAGGAGGCACTCGGCAGGGGTGTCTATTCGTAGGTCAATCTGTGTGAGTGTGTGTGAGAGGTTGCTGAGTGTGTGTGGTGTGTGATGAGTTGTTTTGGTGTGAGTGTGTGTGAGTAGGTGTGAGTGTGTGTTGTGCGTGTGTGATGTGTGTGGAGTGTGTGTGAGAGGGTTTTGAGTGTGTGTTGTGTGTGAGTGTGTGTGCAGTGTTGTGGAGAGGGTGTTGAGTGTGTGTGTGTGGCAGTGTGTGTGAGCTGTGTGTGTGAGTGTGTGTGTGGGAGTGTGTGTGAGTGTGTGTGAGAGGGTGTGAGTGTGTGTGTGTGGGAGTGTGTGTGTGTGTGTGAGAGGGTGTGAGTGTGTGTGTGTGTGGGAGTGTGTGTGAGTGTGTGTGAGAGGGTGTGAGTGTGTGTGTGTGTGGGAGTGTGTGGGAGTGTGTGGGAGTGTGGGAGTGTGTGTGTGTGTGTGGGAGTGTGTGTGTGGGAGTGTGTGTGTGTGGGAGTGTGTGTGTGTGTGTGGGAGTGTGTGTGGGTGTGTGTGGGAGTGTGTGGGAGTGTGTGTGTGTGTGTGGGAGTGTGTGGGAGTGTGTGGGAGTGTGTGTGTGTGTGAGTGTGTGTGTGTGTGTGTGGGAGTGTGTGGGAGTGAGTGTGTGTGTGTGAGTGTGTGTGAGTGTGTGTGTGTGTGAGTGTGTGTGTGTGGGAGTGTGTGGGAGTGTGTGGGAGTGTGGGTGTGTGTGTGTGTGGGAGTGTGTGTGTGTGGGAGTGTGTGGGAGTGTGTGGGAGTGTGGGAGTGTGTGTGTGTGTGTGGGAGTGTGTGTGTGTGTGTGTGTGGGAGTGTGTGTGTGTGGGAGGTGTGTGTGTGTGTGGGAGTGTGTGGGAGTGTGTGTGAGTGGTGTGTGTGTGAGTGTGTGTGTGGGAGTGTGTGTGTGTGTGTGAGTGTGTGTGTGTGTGTGTGTGTGTGTGTGAGTGTGTGTGGGAGTGTGTGGGAGTGTGTGGGAGTATTGGGTGTATTTAAGGCAGAGATTGATAGGTTCTTGAATGCTAAAGGGGTTCAGGTTATGGGGAGAAGGCAGGAGAATGGTTTGGAAACAGTCAGCTGAATGGCCTAGTTCTGCTCCTATATCTTAATGGTCTTATGGTCTTATTAACGTCATTGCAAGGAGTTCTTCTGACGAAAATTCCACCATGCTTCAAGGGAAAGGAAACAACTCAACAGTCACTGCAAGGCAATGGTCTGAAATAAAAGTCATGATCTCAGAAGATGTGGGGTGGAAAGAGCACAGGAGGCCCAGCAACTCACTGACTATCATAACATATGTGTGTTCTTTGGTGCTATCAGGAGAATCTACAGCCCAAATAGCCCACCTTACTGAGAGTCAGGAATGGAGCAGCTTTATCAAGAACAGAGGCAGCTAGCAGCTGCTGGTAGGGGACAGAAGATGGAACTTCTCTCTCAGCTGAGCCCTCTCACTACAAATGATCTAGTTCGGCCTCACCTCAACCAGAATGACAAGTGAAAAGGTCATATGTCAACTGAGAAACACCAAGGCTTTGGGAGCAGAAAATAACTCTGCTGGAAGAAGTTCTAAACTTGGCAGTGAGCAAGTCGGGTCACAGGTCTGTAACTTCAGCTCCCAACATCTGGGAGGAGAGGACACCACCGGGAATCTCGAGATACCATAATTGTGACTACCTTCAACCAAAAGACAAATCCAACTGCATTAACGACAGAGGGCCGTCCTGTTCTCTGCCACAGGGAGAGTCATCATTCCGGTGCTCCTCCAATGACTGGAGAGCTGCTCCCAGGTTCAGTGTGTGCTTACCTTCCATCTCGAGGCATGAGGGACGTGACCTTCACTTTGTCAGCTCCCAGAAATGCAGGAAGGAACGTTAAGGACTGAGGGAGAAGCACAGCGATAATCGAGGAGAAATCAGGATGAATTAGACTGAAAGAAAGTGATAAACCATGGATAGAAATAAGTGTAATGGCAAATTATTGCAGAAATACAGCAATCTTAAGCATGGTGAAAAACACAATGATGCTGGAGAAACTTGGAGTGACGGAGGATGACGGGGGACCTGACAAGAGGTGTATAAGGTGATGAGAAGGCATTGATCAGGTAGATAGTCAGAGGCTTTTTGGTGGCCACAAAAGGACACAGGTTTAAGGTGCTGGGGAGTAGGTACAGAGGAGATGTCAGGGGTTTTTACTCAGAGAGTGGTGAGGGCGTGGAATGGGGCCTAGCTGGCAAACGGTGGTGGAGGCGGATACGATAGGGTCTTTTAAGAGACTTTTGGATAGGTACATGGAGCTTAGAAAAATAGAGGGCTATGGGTAAGCCTAGTAATGTCTAAGGTAGGGACATGTTCGGCACAGCTTTGTGGGGCCGAAGGGCCTAAATTGCGCTGTAGGTTTTCTATGTTTCTATGTTTCTATGAACTCAGCAGGCCAGGCAGCATCTGTGGAGAAAGGCAGGCTGGTCAACGTTTCAGGTCAGGACCCTTCTTCAGGACTTAAGATAGGAAAAGGGGAAGCCCAGTATATAGGAGGGAAAAAGCAGAGCTGTGATAGGTGGACAAAAGAGGGGAGGCGGGTGGGCACAGGGTGGTGATAGGTAGATGTGGGTAAGAGATAGTCATAGGCAGATGCTGGGGAGGAGGGGAGAGCAGATCCACGGGGGGATGGGTCCAAGGTAAGGAGAGAAAACAGAAGGGGGGGGGGGGTTAAAAAAAAGAGGTAGGCTAGGAAAGAGTTCGTCCAGCATCATAATGTTTCTCATCTAAATTCCAGCATCTGCAGTCCTTTGTTTCTCTGATCTTAAGCAGGGGTTGGATGTTTGAGAATGAAGGTTGACTGGTACAAATCTTCCAGCAATCTTGCAGCACTTTTGGCCCAACGAGTCCACACCAATCATCAACCACCCACTCACACTAATTCCAATTTTTTAAATTCTCTCGGTATTCCTGTCAACCATTGATCTACACACAAGGAAAAACTTGCAGCAGCAATTAACCTACCAACCTGCGTGTCTTTGGAATGTGAGAGGAAACTGGAACACCCGGGAGAAACCTGTGGGTTGCAGGGAGAACGTGCAAACTGCGCGGACAACACTGGAGGTCAAGATTGAAACCAGGCTGCTGGAGCTGTCAGGCAGATGCTGCCAATTTGTGGTGGCTTGTAATTCATCTCAGGATGAGAACCGTTGAGTTTATTTGACGTCTTATCCCTGTGACGTCCCATCCCTGGTGACAGAGCGCCATCTCCAGGCCACTGGAACCAACCACAAGCAAGAGATGCCCAAGGTTAACGCTTAGTTTGAAACAATGCAGGAAGATCCAGCAAAGTTAGAAGACTTACGGGGGGTACCTTTGCAAACTTGCCAGTGTCATCAAAATTACTGCCCAAAGAATTACAGTAAATGCAGAACTCAGCCATTCAAGAGAAATGTTGCCTTGAATTCACAACCTTCAGCTGTCAGCACTTGACTGTCGAAATTATTCCAGAGAGGACCACTTCAAACGTAATGGTCTGGGATTTGCCGGAAAATGTCAGAGGTCCCAAATAAATCTGCTGGCATTTATTTACTTAAATGGGAATTTGGGAATTACATGCACACGTGGTCAAACACTTATAGAGTCATGGAGACATCGAGGTGCAGGAGAGAGACAGGCCCTTCGGCCCACCGAAAAAATGCTGGCCATCCACCACCCATCTACAATAATTCGACACTAGTCCCCATTTTTTATTCTCTTTGCATTCCCATCAACTTCCCCCAGATTCCGCCATTCACCTACGCACCAGGGGCAATTTACAGTGTCAGTTAACATATCAACCCACATCTTTGGATGTGGGAGGAAACTGGAGCGCCTGGAGGAAACCTACATCCCGTCAACTTGCAAATTCCACACAGACAGCACAGGAGGTCAGGATCGAACCAGCGTTGCTGGAGCTGTGAGGCAGCGGATCTACTGGATGTGTCACTTTTTCCTCCTTTCCCCTGTCTCATCCCTTCATCTATCCTGGACTCGTGGGTAGTAGCAGCCACCCTACCTGTCAGGGCACTATGCTGCTGCAGTTCCTCTCAACCTGGCAAACTGGCTTCAGGATTCTGTGCCAGGTCTATTATTTTTTTACAATTTTTAGTAATATTTAAATTTACTTTATTCTGAAACATTTAAAACATTTTCAATTTTGACAGGCAGAGCTGAGCTTTGCCAGGGCTTCTTCAGTGAACTATTGGGGGTCCTCTTGCCCCATAGACCACATCGCTGGAACCCAGGATAGTGCAGGCCAGCAAGGCAGACCCCAGGGTTCCTGAGGTGGGGAGTGAAACAAGGGCAAGGAGGTGAACAAGGGAGGTGCCTGCAAGATTTACTCCATGGTGTCTTGTGCTGCTGCCTGGATGATACAATGCATTATCTCACTGCACCATCTAGGATTAACAAACGCACCTGAACTAAGCTCCTTCCATGTTAAAAATTTAAAATGCTTGGGTTAAGGAACATCTTTTGTTGATTTCAGACGGGTTATAAAGTTAAAATGCTGATTATGATGCAATGCGTGAAGCATCCAAGAAGCCATAGAGAGGGTGCAGAGGAGATTTACAAGGATGCTGCCTGGGATGCTGGAGCATGCCTTATGAAACCAGGTTGAGTGAACTCGGCCTTTTCTCTTTGGAGCGACAGGAGGATGAGGGGGGACCTGATAGAGGTGTATAAGATGATGAGAGGCATTGATCGTGTGGATAGTCAGGGGCTTTTTCCCAGGAACGAAATGGTTGCCGACAAGAAGGACACAGGTTTAAGGTGCTGGGGAGTAGGTACAGAGGAGATGTCAGGGGTAAGTTTTTTACTCAGAGCGGTGAGGGAGTGGAGACGGGCTGCCGGAAACGGTGGTGGAGGCGGATACGATAGGGTCTTTTAAGAGGCTTTTGGATAGGTACATGGAGCTTAGAAAAATAGAGGGCTATGGGTAAGAGGGTTTCTAAGGTAGGGACATGTCTGGCACAGCTTTGTGGGCCAAAGGGCCTGAATTGTGCTGTGTGTTTTCTATGTTTCTAAGTTGCTGCCGTTCAATTATTTGAGCCTCCGATGATCCCAATCCACACCACTAATACACCAAGGTTTCTCATAACTGGAAAGCAATTGGAAGACATTCTGGTAAACTTCCCTCACTCTCAGCTGTTCTGAGAGAGGTTAGAATCAGAACCGTACAGCACAGAAGGGGCCCTTCGCCCACTTTCTCCATGCCAGCTGTGATGCCTACCTGTGCTAATCCCATTTGCCAGTATTAGGCCTGTATCCCTTTCCTATCCAAACACCTCTTAAGTGTTGTAATGGTGTCTGCCTCCACCCGCATCCTCTGGCAGCTTGTTCCAGATATCCACCACCCTCTGTGTGAAAAACCCACCCTCAGATCTCCCTAAATTTATCCCCTATTTCTATTTCCCACTCTATTCTTGAACAATGTTCTTCACTATCTCTGATTCCGCCAATTTTCACCCTGTTTCACTGTTTGCAAACTCACCATTCATACTACTGGGTGGCACGGTAACGTAGAGGTTAGCGCGACGCTATTACAGTGCCGGCGATCGGGGTTCGATTCCCGTCGCTGTCTGTAAGGAATTTGTACGTTCTCCCCGTGTCTGCGTGGGTTTCCTCCGGGTGATCCGGTTTCTTCCCACATTGCAAAGATGTAACGGGTAGGTTAATTTGGGTTTAAAATGGGCGGCGCGGACTCATTGGGCAGAAGGGCCTGTTATCACGCTGTAAATAAAATTTTAAAAAAATTGTAATACCACCTGTAGAGGTCCCAGCAGTACATCACTTGTTAGATTTCCAGTCAGTGAAACATCCACCACTATCCTCTGCCTCCTATCACCAAGCCCATTTTGGATCCAGTTTACCAATACACCTCAGATCCCTTGTGTTTTAACCTTCAAGACCACCCTACAATGCAGGACCTTGTCTAAAGTCTTACTGAAGTCCATCTAAACTATGCCTCTGCCTTCATCAATTTCTCACTAACCTCCTCAAAAAATCTGATTTGAGATTTCCCTGCACAAAACGTCACTGACTCCTAATCAATCCCTGCCTTTCCAGGTGAACACAAGTCCTGTCCCTCAGAATCTCCAACAACTTCCCTACCACTCATGCAAGGCTCATGTTGGTAGTTTCCAGGCTTATCCCAGCATCCCTTTCTGAAAAAGGGGACATTAACTTTACTGCAATCTTCTGGTAACTCACCCACAGGTAACAAAGATACAGGAAAATCTTTCTTGCTTTCATTAGTATCCAGGATAGATCCCATCAAGCCTTGGGATGTATCTACCCTAACGTGCTCCAATATTTCTAGCACTTCCTCCTTTCCAATATAATTTCAAAATATCCATATAACCCTTAATTTGATCAGCCTCCACATCCTTTTCCCTAGTGAATATCAGTGAGAAGTATTCATTCAGAATCTTGCTCATATGTCCTGGCTCCACATAGATTAGCCCACTGGTTAGCCCACAGGGTTGTGGTGGAGGGAATGCATTCAGATTGGAGGGCTGTGACTAGTGGTCTTCCACAAGGACCGGTTCTGAGACCTCTACTTTTCGTGACATTTATTAATGACTTGGATGAGGGTGTAGAAGGGTGGGTTAGCAAGGATGCAGATGACACAAAGGTTGGTGGTGTTGTAGATAGTGTGGAGGGCTGTCAAAGCTTACAGGGGGATATTGATAGGTTGCAGAGCTGGGCTGAGAAGTGGCAGATGGAGTCCAATCTGGAGAAGTGTGAGGCGGTACACTTTGGAAGGACAAATTCCAAGGCAGAGTACAAGGTTAATGGCAGGATTCTGGGTAGTATGGAGCAGCAGAGGGACCTGGGGTTCATATCCACAGATCACTGAAAGTTGCCTCACAGGTGGATAGGGTAGTTAAGAAAGCTTATGGGATGTTAGCTTTCATAAATCGTGGGATTAAGTTTTAAGAGCCGTGAGGTAATGATGCAGCTCTACAAAACTCTGGTTAGACCACACTTGGGAGTACTGTGTTCAGTTCTGGTCGCCTCATTATAGGAAGGATGTGGAAGCATTGGAAAGGGTGCAGAGATTTACCAGGATGCTGCCTGGTTTGGAGAGTATGGATTATGAGGAGAGACTAAGTGAGCTGGGGCTTTACTCTTTGGAGAGGAGTAGGATGAGGGGAAACATGATAGAGGTATATACAAAATATTAAGAGGAATAGATAGAGTGGACAGCCAGCGCCTCTTCCCAGTGCACCAATGCTCAATACAAGAGGGCATGGCTTTAAAGTAATGGGTGGGAAGTTCAAGGGAGTTATCAGAGGGAGGTTTTTCACCCAGAGTGGTTGGTGCATGGAATGCGCTGCCTGGGGTGGTGGTGGTGGAAGATGATACGTTGGTCAAGTTCAAGAGATTGTTAGATAAGCAGATGGAGGAATTTAAAATAGGGGATGTGTGGGAGGAAGGGGTTAGATAGTCTTAGGGCATGGTTTAAATGTCAGCATGACATGATGGGCCAAAAGGCCTGTATTGTTCTATGGTTCCTGCTAGTTATGGTAACTGATTAGTACTCAACCTCACATTGCAATTATCATTTAATGTAACTTATAGAAAATTAAATCAGCTTTAGACAAGGATTAGAACCCAACATTCACTTCTGAGGAGACAAAGGCAGGACAACTGGTATTGCATTGATACAGTGCAGAATGAGCAATCTTCACACATGCACACAAGGCCTACCTACAAACCATGTTCCACTCTGCCTGAACCAGTGACTTTATTGCAACTGCTGTGTTCATTGATCCAAGGAACACTAGTTTAGGAGAAGGTAAAGTGATTTAGACAGAGAGTATTCTATCCCATTTCAAGGATTCCCAACCTGTTTCTGAAAGAGCAGACATTCTTTGTGGTTAAATAGAACCCAAGATTAATAAATAACATTCATCTGCACATCACAGCAAAAAAATGACCCAGGAGGTATTTGTCCAAAAGTTACCCATGTAAATTATTTAAAATTTGAATTACTGTATATTTCTCAAAAACCAAACCACCTTACATAGAACCCATACTACATGCTGGTGCAAAGGATATATTGCAAACTTGAATGGCACCTACCAAACAAATGGCCAAATGTGGAATGTCAAACGAGGAGCACATTAAAGGTCACTTTCAACTCAGGGAGTGACATTCATTATTCAAACATCTGCACTCAAACTGGTGAAATGATGTAACAATTAAATCTCAGAAGACTTTATTAAAATGGAATCAGATTCTTTGAACATTTTTAATTTGCAGCAAAATACACAAATATTATGATACTATTGCACAAGGTAATTTACTTTTACAACAGAGACCACATATTCCCATTATAATTTCAATTTTATTTGCTGAGGAAAAAGGAGATGCAAAGCTGCTCTAAGTCAACCTAATGTCCCATAAGCATTAGATGTCTCAGCAGAGGGTTTAAAAGCTCAACTCCTTTGATTAGGTGTGGTTCAGTGATGATGACACAATTGGTACATTTCCCAGGAAGTTGTCCGATTTCGGTCATCACCATCACTTCCTTCTGCTTGTACCACTACTTGACAGTATAGTCGCTACTCGAATGAAGATGTTTAATGTGTCCATGTAAATCCCCATACATCTGCAAGAAAGAATAAAATGTTAACACCAACAGACCAAATACAGATTTCAATCAGGATGTCAGCATAGCCCTATCCATTGGCCAAGTCAGTCAGAGTGCCCTAATAGCACTGCCAATGCCATGACTGGAGGCACGATGTGCAAGATTACTAGACAAGAACTCTGTTATATCAATAATGTTTGACTTGCATGTTAAGCAGGCCACTTGGAAACAGTGATCAGCAATCTTCCCACACTCAAAGAGCATCTCAGATGTATCAAAGGGTGCATCCATTTAGCAACCATGCAGTTAGAAACAAGGCCAGTGTTAGCCTACAGCTGCATTAACAATAGTCCTACTTTAGGAATGGAATCAGATCTGAATAGTTGCTGCCTTCCTAGCCAATTGATTGTCCAATATAGGTCTGGACGGAACATCCTTCCAAAGAGAACCAGGAAGAAAACCACCTTACTTATCCCCATGGCAACCCTGGTCTCACCTGAGAGATATTCACTTCATCTCCCTCTCTGCAACTCAACATTAACTTGTTTCACCTCTATTAACTGTCTCTCTTTCCACAGATGCTGCCTGACTCAGTATTTCAAGCATCATTTTTATTCCAGACTTCCAACATCTGCATTTTCATTTACTGTCAAATTCTCTCCCTGGGATGGCCAACCCTCTAAGTTCTCCTCTGCTCTTCGGCAGGATTTCCTTGTCCCTTTTGCCTTGTTCACCCTCGGCAAGTTCCTTTCCCTTCTCAACTTATTCCAATGGCAACCCTGACCTCATCCTCTCTGCAATTTAAAACCAACTTGTTTTTTATTTTCCTAGTTCTGATGAATGTTCTCTGAACTGAGGAGTTGTTTCCACAGATGCTGCCTGACCTGCTGTGCATTTCCAGCATCTGCAGCTTTTTGATTTTCATTCAGAAGTGCTTGGAAGTTTGACATATCTAGAAGAAACAGCCAATTAACTTTACCTGTGAACACAGGTTCCACAGAAAATGGTGGCAATAGAGAATTGGTGGAAGGGATAGAGCAAATGCCCACAGATCACCTTTGATAACCCGGGGGGGAGGGGGAGTGAAGAGGAACCTTTGATGAGCCAGAATTTCAAAGATGAGAAATCCTGCTGGCAACAATAAGCTGAGGTTCCTAGTGTGGCATTGGCTGAGGCTGAGATATGGTAAATGATCAAGTAATGAATGCGGGTCACACTGCTTGACCTCAGCCTGTTGGGAGTTATCAACTGGTTGGTGATATAATTAGGCCAAAATAGTCAGTGAAAGATGTGTCTATGAAAGCTCAGACTGTGAAAAATCATTAGGTGATGATACCCATTACACCACCCCACCACAACCACTGTTGAAAAAACCATGCTGTTCCCAGGTGCTGATCACCTACAGTTGGAAACATTCTAAGACAAAGTCAAAGGATCTAAAAGACAGGACTGTCATCTAGTTGTAACACCTGCACTGTGGAAAAGAATTTTTCAAAATCATTCTAACCACTGAGTGCCAAGTGCTGTGGTCTTCATCAATCCTGTGTGGGCACATTCATGGTCTAGAGATTAAACTGAACTGAGGTGATCATACAAACCCTATATAATGTTCTTAACGTTATAAGACGCTGCAGAGCAAGTCACAGGTAAGAAATTAGCCAAAAATGAAAACGACCAAAAGTACTTAAAACAGTCCCAGGAGGGTTTAACAGAGGGGCAGAAAGGCTTCAGGAAATATGGCTAAACCAGTGTGGCACAGATACCAGTGAATAAAGGCAGATTTGAAGAAATGCAGAAGTCTTGGCGAGTTGTTGGATTCGAATCTGGGGAATGACAAATGGAAAACTGAAGGGTTTGTGGACTACAAATCAATGAAGGGAAGTAAACAGAGGTGGAAATTAGGATATAGTTGTGGACGATCCCAGGTTTATGGAGGATGGAAGATGAGTCTAGCCAACAGAACAACTATTCTGAAGGCAGATGGCCTTCAGTTTCATACAACAACTTCACTCTGACAGGCCTTCATGAGCTATGAAGAACTTTGGGGTACCGTGAAAATGCAAAAAAACAGGTTCTTTTATTTCTTGAATGTAAAGAAATTTCATACTTACGCATTGATGGGATCAAATTTCTGAACGCCATAAACCGGGTAGGTCTCAGCCCGTCTGATCACTGTCTGGGTATCATACAGCAGGAACATTCCAAAGAGCACTAGACCTCCATAGACAGCCACAGAATACATACCAGCACCCAATACAGAGGTGGGCGGTAGGAACATGGAGCCTAAGAGTGTATGAAGGTACAAGTGAGAATTGAGCCATAAATGCATTAAAACCTTATAAAAAAAAAAGTTGCAGCAATCTTACCCAAGTCACTTACCTATGGAGGAAGCAAAAACCAACCCCAGCCCAACAGCCAATGGTCCACCCATGTTCAGGAACTTCTCACTAGGGGCACACATAGCAACAGTGGAGAGGCCTCCCACAATACCTGCTGTGTACCAGGCTGCTCTGATCAGAAGAGGCCCACCAAGTAAGGTCACAGGAGCAACTACAGCTCCCATCACTCCTAATCAAAATAAAAAAAAGAAACATGATATATCCCATTTCCAAAGAACACATACAGATTTCTTTTAAAATAAACTTCGGATTGCAGAACATTCAAACAAAAACTCATCGTTTAATTGTTTTTATTTTATATTTGGTGTTGCTCAAGGCCAGCATTTATTGTTTATCTCCAACAGTTCTTTTGAAGGTGATAGTGGGTAGATCATTCCAGGGCTTGGACCCTGAGGACAGGCAATAATCAGGCTGTATCTGTGGTTAGGGAAACAGTCAACTTCCGGGTCACAGATACTTTGTCAGAACTGGGAAGGAGACGAAAGCTTGTAAAGCTGCAGGGAGGATGGGGGTGTCTCTGATAGGATAAAACCAGGGTGACCATGGGGATAAGTTGTAGACAAAGTCAACGAGTGAATAGGAGCAGTTAGAGAGCAGGCAAAGACAAACGGGCACGGACCAAAGAATGATGGAGTTGCAAAATGTAAAGCAGAAAGATATGCCCGGAAGGTCAGAAAGATATGCCCAGAAGGCATGTCCCCAACTCCAGAGGAAAACAACATCACAGCCAAACAGCTGATACAGGCAGAAATCAAGCTGCAGAATTGAACTTAAAATTGAATTCTACAAAGCTAGATAACTTGATTTCTATCTGTATCAGTTGTTCAGCTGTGATACTGAATCAGTTCGTTTGTTTCTTTAAACCCCCTTCTGTCCCCCTCTGGGAGTAGAGGACACACCCAGACTAACGTGCTGGCTATGCTTTTCTGCCCTGCATTTCACAGCATCTACATCCTTTTGTCTACGTTTGCATTCTCCAACTGCTCCTATTCACTCATTGATCATCTTATCCCTGTGGAAACCCTGGTTTTACCCTATCAGAGACATACCCCTCCCCACGCTGCCTGCAGCTTAACAAGAGCTTTTGTCTCCTTCCCAGTTCTGCTGAAGGGTTCATGACCCAAACATCGACTATTTCTCTTCCCACAGATGCAGCCTGACCTGCTGAGTATTTACAGTATCTGCATTTCTTCTGATTTTCAATGAGGTTGCATTTGATTTGGAGAATCTGTAAGTGGTGATACTTCTATGAGCCTGCTACCCATATCGGTAGTAGAGTTTGCAGCTTTGGGAGGAGCTGTCAGTGTAGCATGGGTAAATAACTTCAGTGCATTTTACTGATGGTACATATTGTAGCTGCTGTGTACCACTGGCGGAGGAAATGAATGTTTAGGGTGGTGGATGGGGTAGCATGAGCCTATAATAGTTTTATGAAATTCATGTGCTAAAATTACCTGCTGCTGGCTAGTTTACTTTAAACCAAAGTCTTAACATTTCTCACCTGCATGTAACATCCAGGCCAGGTGCTTAGCATTCAGTCCTTTCTCATAAGGTAGCGATCTCACCAACATTCCTGCTCCGATCATTGCTGCAAAGGTTGCTGCTATTGCCTGTTAACAATGAGAGAAAGGAAATGGGTATCAGGGAGATAATACCATTCATAAACCTGCAGAATGCTGCACACTAACCAACCCAGGAAAGAGGCACTCTGATTCTGAAATATTAACTTTCTCCACAGATGCCACCTGTTGACTGTTTCACCAGTCATTTGTTTTAAAACCTAGGATGAAGGCCATCAGGAACTGAAGACCCGTCAGCCCACAGCTTGCTCAGTACCCCTTCCCTGCTGATTGTAATGTTCCTGAATTCCTCTCTCCCATTTCATGATTTACAGCTGGGATGTTACGCGTCTGAGATTTGGAGCAGGAGATTTGAAAAGAGGTGAGTCTCTGTGCTCGTGCTTGGGAGTTGCACCTTGTAGGAGTCTAAAAGAGGCACATTTGCAAGTAGTTAATAGTTGATTGGCCCATTGGCTAGTTAATAGCAGCCAATAAAAAGTAGTAAGGATCAAGCAGAGCAGCCATTGTGAGACTGTGCCAGTTTTAGAGTGGGGAGCTGAGGTTTTGGCGAGAAGAGGTGGAGGCTGAGGAGTTGGTAACTTGGAGCAAGAGTGGGAGAATTGAAAAGAAGCGAGTCTCCTTGCTTGTTTGAGAGTTTCACTGGCAGGAATCTAAGATGCAAGTCAGCTAATAGGTGATGAGCTAATTATCAGCAGCTAATAAAAAGTTAAGGTCAAACAGAGCAGCCATTTTGGAGAACACGCTGTCTAGTCATAGTGCTACTGGTTGTCTCAGTGTGGGATTTGGTAAATACCAGGCTTCAGTAAGGAGAGCGAGCAACACTAGGGTAAGGTGAAGGTAGGTTCTCATTCTTTATTTCTGTCTCTTTATTTTCACCTCAAAGCTTTTTAGTCATGGCAGTTGAGCTCACACCTGTGTCATGCTCCTCCTGCGCGATGCGAGTCCCTGATGACTGTGCAGGAAGTGTGTTCAGCTGCAGCTCCTGACAGACTGTATGATGGCACTGGAGCTGTGCATGGCTTCACTTCGGAACATCTGTGATACTGAGAATGTTGTGGATAGCATGTTTAGTGAGTTGGTCACACTGCATTTTAAAGGCCTAGGGAAGGATAGGGAATGGGTGACCAACGGGCAGAGCAGTAGCAGGAAGGTAGTGCAGGAGTCCCCTGTGGTCATCTCCTTCCAAAACATATATTGCTTTGAATACTGTTGGGGGAGATGGCTCATCAGTGGAAGATAGTGGAATAGACAGGAGCTTCTGTGGACTCCCAGTTGGTGTGTTGCCTCCCAATTGCAAGGGTCAGAGATGTCTCAGAGCATTCTGGAAGGGGAAGGTGAACAGCCAGTTGTCGTGGTGCATGTAGGTACCAACGATATAGGAAAAATGAAAGATGAGGTCCTACAGGCTGAATTTAGGGAGCTAGGAGATAGATTAAAAAGTAGGACCTCAAAAGGTAATAATCTCAGGATTACTACCTGTGCCACATGCTAGTCAGAGTAGGAATAGCAGCATAGTCAGGATGAATGTGGCTTGAGCAGTGGTGGAGTAGGGAGAGTTTTAGGATTTCTGGGGTACTGGAACCAGTTCTGGGGAGGTGGGTCCCCAGATGGTCTACACCTGTTTGGGGGGGGGTTTAAATTTATATGACAGTGGGATGGGAATCCATGCAGAGAGGGAAACAAGGCCGAGACCAGAGCAAAAGTTAGAAAAGAGAAAAGTAGAACGCAAAGGACAAAGGTTACTAGATTCTAAAAGGACAATGAGTGTAAGGGCACTTTATCTGAATGCCCGTGGTATTCGATACAAGGTCAGTGAACTTGTGGCACAAATCACTATAATGGGTTATGATTTAGCGCCTATTACAGAAATGTGGTTGCAGGGTGGAGATGATTGGGAATTAAATATCCAAGGGTATCAGGTAATACGGAAGGATAGGCAGGAAGGTAAGGTTGCACTCTTAATTGAGGTTGAGATCAGGGTGATAGTGAGAGACGATACAAGATCCAAGGAGCAGAATGTTGAGTCCATCTGGGTAGAGATTAGCAATAGTAAAAGGGGGCAAAAAAAAAATCACTGGTGGGAGTTGTCTATGGGCCACTGAATAATAACATTAGTGGCACAGGCAATAAAACAAGATATTTGATGCATGTAAGAATGGAACAGCAGTTGTCATGGGGGACTTCAACTTGCACATAGATTGGGTGAATCAAGTAGATTGAGGCAATTTTGAGGAGGACTTCATAGAATGAATGTGTGATAGCTTTCTTGAACAGCACGTTAGTGAACCTACAGGGGAAAATGCTATCTTAGATCTGGTCCTGTGCAATGAGACAGGTAAAATTAACAATCTTGTAGTTAGGGATCCTCTTGGAAAGAGTGATCATAGTATGATCAAATTTCTGTATCAATCTGTAAGATAAAGATGCATGGAGTTGGGTGTAAGGTATTAGCATGGATAGAGGATTGGTTAACCAATAGAAGGCAAAGTTGGGATAAATGCGTGTTCCTCTGGTGGGCAATCAGTGGTGAGCAGGGTGCTGCAGGGGTCGGTGCTGGGCCCTCAACTGTTCACGATATACATTAACTATTTGAAAGAGGGGACCAAGTGTTGCGTATCCAGGTTTGCTAATGACACTAAATTGAGTGGAAAAGCAAATTGTGGAGTGGATGCAGAGAGTCTGTAGAGGGATGTAGATTAAGTGAGTGGGCAAGGGTTTGGCAGATGAAGTACAATGTTGGTAAATAAGAGGTCATCCACTTTGGAAGGAAGAACAGATCAGATTATTTAATTGGTGAAAAATTACAGCGTGCTGTTGTGCAGAGGGACTTGGGAGTGCTTGTGCATGAATCACAAAAGGTTAGTTTGCAGATGCAACAGTTTATTAAGAAGGCAAATGGAATGTTGACCTTCATTGCCAGAGGGATTGAATTTAAGAGCAGGGAGGTTATGCTGCAACTGCACAGGGTACTGGTGAGGCTGAACATGGAGTACTATGTGCAGTGCTGGTCTCCTTACTTGAGGAAAGATGTACTGGCTTTGGAGGTGGTACAGAGGAGGTTCACCAGGTTGGTTCTGGAAATGAGGGGGTTAGCCTATGAGGAGAGTGAGTTGCTTGGGACTATACTCATTGGAATTCGGAAGAATGAGATGGGATCTTATAGAAACAAATAAAATTATGAAAGGAATAGATATAATAGAGACAGGAAGGCTGTTTCCACTGGTAGGTGAGACCAGAACTAGGGGACATAGCCTCAAGATTCAAGGGAATAGATTTAGGATGGAGATGAGGAGAAACTGCTTTTCCCAGAGAGTAGTGAATCTGTGGAATTCTCTGCCCAGAGAAGTAGTAGAGGCTCCCTCATTAAATATATTTAAGACACAGATAGAATTTTGCATGGTAGGGGAATTAAGGGTTATGGGGAAAAGGCAGGTAGGTGGATCTGAGTCCACAGCCAGATCAGCCATGATCTTATTGAATGGCAGGGCAGGCTTAACAGTCCAGATGGCCTCCTCCTGCTCCTATTTCTTATGTGTTCTTTATGGTGATGACTGATCTAAAATACCTTTTTTGCTTCATTTCCTATCTCCTTCCATTATTAATTCTCCAGACACTTTCTATAGGACCAGCTCTCAGTTCACAGGTAGAGGATTGCACATTGTGTGGTGGTAGAGCCACACCACACAATGAAGGGAGTCTTCAATGTGCTCTAGCTGGCCACAGTTCTTCTGGCAAAAGGTGTACAACACAGAGGAGCAATGATTCATTAACTAGGGGAGTACAACAAGTGGTAGCACACAGAGGTTTTTAATCCCCTCCCCACACTTAACCCGATGCCAAGGTGCCCACAATAAATGTTCAGGCCTCCTAAGACCATGTTCTTCCTACTGGACACGACTATTGTCATATTCAAACACATCCTCAGATATTGAATGCGTAAGCCTGTTGTTACTGGCAACAACATTTCATCTTGTTATTAAAGGGCTGTGGCCAAAACTGACATCAAGTCACTCTCAAACTGACATCAAGTCACTCTCAAACTGACATCAAGTCACTCTCAAACTGACATCAAGTCACTCTCAAACTGACATCAAGTCACTCTCAAACTGACATCAAGTCACTCTCAAACTGACATCAAGTCACTCTCAAACTGACATCAAGTCACTCTCAAACTGACATCAAGTCACTCTCAAACTGACATCAAGTCACTCTCAAACTGACATCAAGTCACTCTCAAACTGACATCAAGTCACTCTCAAACTGACATCAAGTCACTCTCAAACTGACATCAAGTCACTCTCAAACTGACATCAAGTCACTCTCAAACTGACATCAAGTCACTCTCAAACTGACATCAAGTCACTCTCAAACTGACATCAAGTCACTCTCAAACTGACATCAAGTCACTCTCAAACTGACATCAAGTCACTCTCAAACTGACATCAAGTCACTCTCAAACTGACATCAAGTCACTCTCAAACTGACATCAAGTCACTCTCAAACTGACATCAAGTCACTCTCAAACTGACATCAAGTCACTCTCAAACTGACATCAAGTCACTCTCAAACTGACATCAAGTCACTCTCAAACTGACATCAAGTCACTCTCAAACTGACATCAAGTCACTCTCAAACTGACATCAAGTCACTCTCAAACTGACATCAAGTCACTCTCAAACTGACATCAAGTCACTCTCAAACTGACATCAAGTCACTCTCAAACTGACATCAAGTCACTCTCAAACTGACATCAAGTCACTCTCAAACTGACATCAAGTCACTCTCAAACTGACATCAAGTCACTCTCAAACTGACATGTTAACGAGGAATCAATAAAAAGCAGAAAATATATTGAAAAACATAGAATATGACAACCTTTAAGGGGAGATTGAGTAATTTCTGTTACCCTGAGAATTATTTTCAAAGGATTCTGCACAGCAAACACCAGCGCAATGAAGGGTTTTTTTTGCAACCTTTTATTAACAAATAGAAACTAATTATTATCAGCAACTTACCAGAAATGAATTCCTCATCATCAGATTCATGATTGCTGGTGATCTGCTGATTGCCACAGCTGAGAGTGCTGTTAACCCCACACTTCCTGAAAAGTACATGTACGTGGAATGAATCCTCTCCTTCACATACTGTGGCCAGATGCTGCAAGACAGATCAGGTTTAGTAGCTTTTTAAGCAGACTGGATTCTAGATAAAGTTGTTTACCCACTCCATGTTTCCACCCAAGGCCAACAAGAGAACAGAATGTATTTGTTTAAAACTGCTCCTCAGATCCTCCTCATCTGACAGTGCTGTACTGAGGGACGTCAGAAAGCTTGGGGGGGGGGGGGGGGGGGGGGGGGGGCCACTGGGGCCCAGTTTAGTTCACCACCCAGCTAGCACCAATCCTCTCAGTCATCCACAAGTCCTCATGGCCCCAACTGTTGACCAGCTGTTTGACTGTGGAAGGCATCACATTCAGATTTAGATTAGTCGACTGTCACATACACCAGGGTGCAATGAAAATCCTCACTTGCATGAAGCTCACAGAGTAAACAGGGTAACAAGTACAACAGAGAGCACAAAACAGCAGAATGGTGCAAAGATTGTGTCATTAAGACATTTAGGAAGGATGTGGAAGTGTTGGAGAGGGTGCAGAGGAGATTTACCAGGATGCTGCCTGGTTTAGAGAGTATGCATTATGAGGAGAGACTAAGGGAGCAAGGGCTTTACTCTTTGGAAAGGAGGAGGATGAGAGGAGACATGATAGAGGTGTACAAAATATTAAGAGGAATAGATAGAGTGGACAGCCAGCACCTCTTTCCCAGGGCACCAATGCTCAATACAAGAGGGCATGGCTTTAAAGTAATGGGTGGGAAGTTCAAGGGAGATATCAGAGGGAGGTTTTTTTTTTACCTAGAGAGTGGTTGGGGCATGGAATGTGCTGCCTAGGGTGGTGGTGGAGGCAGGTACATTGGTCAAATTCAAGAGATTGCTAGATAAGCATATGGAGGAATTTAAAATAGGAGGGATATGTGGGAGGAAGGGGTTAGGCGAGGTTTAAAGGTCGGCACAACATGGTGGGCCGAAGGGCTTGTATTGTGCTGTATTGTTCTATGGTTCTATGGTTCACTACCCTCATTTTTGGTCCAGTGAATCAGATGTCTTAGGAGGGCAAGATCCCTACAGTTGTTGCAGTGAAGTTGTTCTAGCATGTTTCTGCAGATACAAGATCACCACTGTATTTTCTCAGATAAATTAACCTGCACCACTCAGCATTCTTTCCAACACCCGAGTCAATAGCTAAACTTATCCGCCCTCAAAACCAGTTATCAGACAAGGGAACCTAACAAGTAACCTTAGGAAACAACCAGAGATAATGAGATGGGAAAACAAGAAACAGCAATTTTGTTTTTCAAAAAGTTATCTTGCGACAAGTTCTCCTTATGTTTTTCAGCCCATAATGAACTGCTAAATGATTTGAAATGAAAATTTTCCTATCTTCAGAGAGATTGTCTCATGATTCACGACATGTAAATGTAGCATTAAGTAGTAATATTGGTGCTTTTTCATGAGGCCATTCTACCCATCAAGTCTATACCAGTTCACAGTGCAGTCGAGAACATGTAAACTTCACACATACTGCACTGGAGATCAGGATTAAACTTGGGTTTTTGGAGCTGTGAGGTAGCAGCTCTATTACCTACACCAATGTGCTGCTCATAGTTATCCTGCTGATTTGGTGTAAAGCCCCAGTGTTCTTTAGTCATCCAGATTTGACAATAGCTTTATAGTAATAAATGTGACTGGAAGACACTTTTGATCCATTTGTCCCATCCCAGGAAAATACTACATGGAGCTACAGATTATATTAATTTTCCACCAGAGAATTCATTCCAGACTCAAGACCATAAGATATAGGAGCCGAATTTGGCTCTGCCATTTAATCATGGCTGATTTTTCTTTCCCTCCACCCCATTCTCCTCATAACCCTTAACCCCTTATCAATCAAGAACCTACAATCAAGAACTCTGCCTTATATACACCCAATGACTTGGCCTCCACAGCCCTGTGTGGCAACATATTCCACAGATTCACCACCGTCTGACTGAAGAACTTTCTCATCTCAGCTCTTAAGGGGCATCCTTTTATTTTGAGACTGTGCCCTTGGATCCTAGACTCTCCTACTAATGGAAACATCCTCTCCACGTCCAATCTACCAAGGCCTTTCAGTATTCAGTGGGTTCCAATGAGATCTCCACCCCTCATCCTTCTGAACTCCAGTGAGTACAGGCCCAGAGCCATCAAATGCTCATTAAACGTTAAGCCTTTCATTCCCAGGATCATTCTTGTGAACCTCCTCTGGACCCTCTCCAGGGCCAGCACATCCTTCGGGGCCCAAAATTGCTCACAGTAGTGCAAATGTGGTCTGACCAACACCTTATAAAGCCTCAGCAGTGCGTCCTTGCTTTTACATTCTAGTCCTCTTGAAATGAATGCTAACATTGCATTTGCCTTCCTTACTACCAACTCAACCTGCAAGTTAACCTTAAGGGAATCTGTACTAGGACTTCCAAGTCCCTTTGCACCTCCAATTTCTGAATTCTCTCCCCATTTGGAGTCTCGAGTCTATACCTTTATTCTTCCTACCAAAGTGCATAACCCCACACTTCCCTATGCTATATTCCATCTGCCACTTCTTTGCCCACTCTCCTAACCTGTCCAAGTTCTTCTGCACTCATCTCTGCAGCACTACCTGTCCCTCCACCCATCTTTGTACTGTCTGCAAATTTCATCAGTTCCTTCATCCAGATCCCTCCCTAGTTCTCTTGAATTTGTTGCTACAGACCTTTTCCAATTAACTCCAATACACAGTATTGTACAAAGTAGTTAAAACTAACAGTCCAGATGAAGAGTCTCGACCCAAAATGTTGACTGTCCATTTCCCTCCATAGATGCTGCTTGACCGATTGAATTCCTCCAGCTTTGTGTTGCTTCAGTTAAAACCAACCATCTTTTTGCCCTCTCCAAATCTCAGCCCATTTTAGAATTTGTGACATTATAACCTGAAGTTCTAATTAAACACTTCAGTCAATTACACAATCTCATTTGCATCTTGAATTGACAAAAACTGCCATGTACACTAATAGTTAAATTGGTGCATTAATAGTAGGACGATTTAAAAAAGTTACATGGAATCCAAAGGGTGAGTCTCTAAACAAATGTCCTGTATGCACTGCAACCATATGGTCTAGAAAGTACTAAGTCTGACCTGCATGCAAATCACAGCTGGTTTGGCAGTGGATGGATCCAGTCAGTCCCTGGATTAAGTGGAGGAGGGCTGGACTGTGGAAGCTAGGATTCCCACTGATCACCATTCAGTGACTACTACTGCCAGGCCAAAACAGGTACACAAGAGTTGTCCCAACTATAATGTGGCTTCTCCTCTCCCATCCAGTGATCAAATAACCAAAAATTCAACAAGAATATCTGAATATTAAATTAGCATTCATTTGAGTCAGGAGGGGTGGTGGGTGGAAACAGTTTTTGGGAGAGCACAAATTTCTGACCAAATGGTGCAGAACACTGAGCCTGAAGAGCACACTCAGATAAAGCATTTAATTGTTTAAAATAAGCAATATTGAAAAGTTGAAATTAAGTTTCTGACAAATTAGTTGTGCTGTTACTTCACATGGCTACTTGCTGAAAGCTATATACTTACACAGCTTTCTCAATGGCTCCAATCTCATTGGACATTCCCAGTCCATAGTAACAAAGTGCCCCAAGACCAACAGCTGCTCCTCCAGCTATGAACAATCTTCCAGTGTTATCAACTGAAATACAAACAATTCAGCTTTCAGAGCATGTTGTGAAGACAGCTGAGAGACTTTCAAAATATAGATTTGAGGCAATTTAGATTGTTAACTTGGCTATCTAATCCACAGTCCATAATACTTATTTAATGGGAAAACTTACTGAAGTGTTACCAAATGGCAAGTTAAAGCAAATTAAGGGAGTGGTATACAGAAAGTTTTGCGTTCCTTCTAATCTGAAAATGCTTCTATAGCAGTCAAAATTTGATTCTGAATATAACCATGCTGTGCCTAAAGTGGCTTTTCTCCATATTAACACATTTTTTTTATTGTAAGAGTTGAGAAGCATAGATAAAGAATTAAATGCTCAAGCTGCAGTTCGTCAAGAGTGGTGTGTGGTGGTAAACAAGAAAGGATTATGCAGAACTGAATTCACAACTTAAGACACAGAAAAATTAAAGCAGATAGAGACTGGAGAATCAGTTTTCTGTAGATGAACTTGGTTCTTATATCTGTGCAGGATTACTTGCGGGGTGGGGGGGGAGAGAAGAGGAAGAAGGGACTGTTTCACAGCCTTTGAATGTAGAAAGAACTGAGCAAGTTTCAGTCGAGTTGGAGGGGGGAATTTTGATACAATGGAAACTAATCTAAACATAGGCAGCATAGGGGTGCTGTGAGAACTCCTTTTAAAATAACAAGATGTAAAGGCAGATCTAACTATAAGTGGTGGCAGTTATTTAGTGAACTTGCATTGAAGAAAAATAGTTTAAGTGAATCCTAGTTTCATGAAGATCAAGACGGACTGTGTCTACATCCACCCTCAAGAGGAATGAAAGTCACAGGTTCTGAAGAAAGGTACTGTAACAAACAGAGGACTGAAAGACAGAAGAGATCATGGAAAAGGAGAGTGAACAGCTTAGGAGAGATGACCAGGAGTCAGAAAATGCTTAAATTGCTTTGGCACCAGTATGATGTGACACCACACACATAATAGTGACTGTACAAAAAGTACCCCATTTCTTCCTGTGGGCATGGCTTATATAAATCAGCACTGGAATGTCAAGCTGGTGGATCCACTTATTACACAATATAGTAATCACTGTAAACAACAAAACTCCCTCACTTATAAGGCCATGAATGTTTTGTTTAAAACGAGGTGGTTCCATTGAATCTTGACCTTACATTTGGCTGCAGTCTCCAGTGATGGGCTGAAAATTGCTTCCTTCATCTTCTCTCGCATTGTTTTTGCTCGGCGCACAGCAACACGTGACTTGGTGGCATAATTCTGGAAAAGATGATCATTCAGGATCAGAAGAATACATTGAGGAAAGAACACACACACAAAGAGAATGTGGAAACAGACACTTCTTCTGAACACATTATGTATACCAATATTTTAAGCTGCCTTTTCTGTTGGTTTTGTAATTATTAGCAGTTAGAACTGGCAAAAATGCAGTGTATAACCAGTACCATATGTGTGCTTCCATTCAGCAAATTACTCTAGTTAACTGTATTATTTGCCTTAGTTCAATCATTACTGGAAGAGGAGTAAATGAGCAGTTCCATGCAACTTCCTGTTCAAATAAACATTGACAATGACCTGCCGGAAAACTTTACAATGAACACTGCACTGTGGTACAGGTATTACTTCATTTACAAACACTTGATTTACAAATTTTCTCTATAGTGCCATTAGGATACATATATCTTCAACCTATGACTTTTTTTTTGCTATAAAAGTACACCATTCTCCACCAGAAATGATTTCACACTTCCTGCCAGACCATTTTGTCTTTATCAAGGTCACAGAGCTATGCTTGTTATTAGAATTCTGTAGTTTATTCTGTACATCCTTCAAGATGGCTTCAAAACACCCCAGCATTTCGAAGAATGGCACCTCATCTACGAAATCATGGCAGACTTTAAGCATTAGTACCAGGGTGGATGTAATTAATAGAAGTTAAAAAGGCAAGCATTGGATGGACACCAGCCCTTCATTCAACCTTGAAGCATTTATAGCGCAAAACCATCCTTAACAACACAATATAAAAATCAGTGCCCAAAATGTTACAAAGGACAGCTGTTATAATAGCAGGAGGAGGAAGAACTGTAAGCCTAAGCTTCTCTTAATGCACTACTCAGAGAATCCAAAGGTTCTAAAAGATTACTCAGGGCTATGGTGTGGCAAATTAACAGAAAAGCCTAGATGGCAGCATTTCTCTTCCAAGATCATACCATGAGGTTTCTCTCCTCCTTCATTGAGCAAGAAGTAACCTCGACAACAATGCCCTGAATATTGAGTTGTCATTGAAGGCATGCCTGATAACATATGGCTTGCATTTTTGTCCTTGAACACCACTCCCTATTACAACACATGGATCTGTGTGCTACTGCTATTCCCTGAAGCACATAATGACGCATGTCATTTCACAGTCAAGTGGCAATGACAAACCAGCATTCAAGAAATCTGGAAGAGGTACCATATCAAGGTAGCCAAACATTACATCAGTGCTTCCCAGGATGATGTAACCCATGCAACACTGAATGGTGTATGGAGGAAATTAGGGCCAGAGTGTGGGCACAACTCCCATGGGTTTATGAACCTGAAAAATCTGAAAAGGCATGGTGGTGCACTTCCACAGTTAACAAATTGGGCGCTAGTTTTTATTTTGTCTGTTAAGAATGGTTTGCCCCGCCAGCACAGCAAGTCTTAACAAAGGGTTTATGCCCATTTAACACCCAGCTTTTTCACTTCTATTAATTATATCCAGCTTGACATTAATGCTTATAGCTTAGCATTTCTTATCTGAGGTGCAATTCCCATAACTGCTGGGGGGGGGGGGGGGGCGCGGTGGGAAGGTTTGAAGACATCTTTAAGAATGCACAGAATAAATTGTGATGAATCCCAATAATAAGCATAGCTCTGTAACCTTGACAAAAGGCAAAATGATCCTGGAGGAAGCATGAAAAGCATTACAGGTGGAGATTGGTGTGCTTTTTGCAATAGTGAAAGATATTTTGTAGATTGCAGACATGCACCTGAATAGCATTATAGTGAAAATATATCAAACATTTGTAAATCAAAGAATACCTGTACCATGGTGCAGTATTCATTGTAATGTTTGCCGAAGTTATTTGAGACCATTAATTTGGTTTGAAGTAGACCAGGATGATGTGGAAATGTTATTGGAATCTCATGGCAAAGAGCTTACAAAAGGATCTTTCAGAATTTGAGCAGTGATCACAAGTGGAAGAAGCCACCAACATGGCACCATCATCAAAAGAGATCACTGTGAAATGCTTTCAGAGGTTTTCTTCTACATCAAAAATTTGATTGCTATCTTTAAAGAAGACAATTCCAAAATGTAGCACAACATTAGATATGACCACATGATGAAAAATGTTGTGCTTTGCTACAAGGAGTTTTAGAGGATAAAGGGAGCTATCTGTTCCATCAACACCTTTTAAGCCTCATTCATCAGCTACCCAAGAACAGTAACAGGTCAAAAAACTGCCATATCACAAATTCCAAACTCAGAGTGACCACAACCAACTATTAACATCTCTGCCTCTCACCTCCCCACTGTCAGCTCAACATGTAAAGACATTGCAAACACCTGTATATGAAGATACAAATGAGTAGACCACTCGGCCCCTCACTGTAACCTTTCACCCTCAAATTTGACTCAAAGAGCATTGTTCTGAGGAACAGTTCCAAAGACTTGTGATCCTCAAAAAAAAATTGCCTTCCCAGTCTTAAATGGCCGAGCCCTTATTTTAAGATAGTGACCCCTAGTTTCAGATTCTCTCACATAAGGGAACAGCTTTTCCACATCCACTCTATCCTCATGATCAAATGATGACCCTGAAAAGGTATGTTATGTATGCTTCCATTACCTTCATTTAAGATTTAATCGTTAATAAAATGTTATCATTTCAGATACTTGTGTTGATATTTTTAAGCATTGACCAGAATTCCTGAGTGCTGGAATGCAATCAGATTTTTACATTGAAACTAATGGGAAACACCTTTCAAACAAATTTTCACTTAACATCTCCCAGCAATGCAACCCTTTTGTAAATGGAGAAATACTGTATTTGAAATTCCAAGAGCCACATTCTACTTTCTTATCACTTACAATAACTATCCTTGGTCACTTCTATCCCACACAAGGTTGCCTTTCAATTGCATGATGTATTTTTAAAAAAAAATCACTGTCAATATACAGTCTCCTCACTCTACAACTGCTACGGACTATCCAATTGCAAGATATCTTTATTAGTCACATGTACATCAAAACACAGTGAAATGCATCTTTTTTTGCGTAGAGTGTTCTGGGGGCAACCTGCAAGTGTCGCCGCGCTTCCGGCGCCAGCATAGCATGCCCACAAGTTTCTAACCTGTATGTCTTTGGAATGTGGGAGGAAACCAGAGCACCCGGAGGAAACCCATGCAGACACAGGGAGAATGCACAAACTTAGACAGCAGCCAGAACTGAACCCCGGTTGCTGGTGCTGTACTACCGTGCCTGCATATTGTACGTTCAAGTTCAGGTTATGAATGGCTCCCAAACTATCTTCTGGTCAAGACCAAAGACACTGTGTTCAGCTCCTGCAGAAACTAAAGTTTAGAGGCACAAGGGACTGCAAATGCTAGAATCTGGAGCAACATACAGCAGGTCACGCAGCATCTGTGAGGGGGAAGGAAACTGTCAATGTTTCGGGTAGAAACCCTGCATCAGTCCTGGCAGAGTTTCAACCTGAAATGTTGACCATTCTTCGCACCCCCCCCCCCCGCCCCCCAAAAACTAAATCTTAGACCTTTATCCAATCCTTCCAATTCATAAGACTCAGCCCAAGAGGGTACATCATCATTGATTAAGACACAACTAGAATGTTGCATCCAATTCTAGTTATTCCACTCAAGGATGTGAAAGGCAAAGAAAGCAGAAAATATTTACTAAAACAATTCCAGATGGAGGGATTTCAAGAGGATGGACAGATAAACTGAAGCAGTTTAGAAAAATGAGAGGTCACCTTATTGAAACAAGATTCTTAGAAGGCTTGACAAGGTAAATGCTGTTCAGAAGCTTCCTCCAGCCCTTTCCCCCCACTCATCCCAGGATTTTCCCTCAAAGTGGTAAATTGTAGGAATTCTCCATCTCAGACAGCTCTGGAGGAAGGGTCAATGAATATATTCAGACCAGAGCTAGAGAAATTTCTAGTCTATGTGGGACTCAAAGCAGGGGGGTGGGGTGGGGTTGGCAGGAAAACAGACAAAGTGAAGCTGAGACCAAGATCATAATAAATGGCAAAGCAGCAAGAGGGTTTAAATGGGTCATTCTTGCTCCAATTTATGTTGTCCTTGAAGCAAGAAAGGGCTGGTAGGAGATTCAAGTTAGGCTTAGATATGGTAACAAAGAGAAAATGTTTCATTTAGCAGAGCCAGCTGGGACTAAAGGACATGATCCAGGGCCGATGTGGATTTTTCTGCAAACAGCATGGAGTTACAGTTTGGAATGCCCCATCTGAAAGTAGGGTGTGTGCAGATTCAATGACAGCTTTCAAAAGAGAACTGGATAAGTATTCGAAGACAAAAACATTTGTAGAGCTGTTGGGGAAGAGCTGGCATCAACATGAAACTGTGACACTGATGCGGCCAGTAGCTGATAAGCGAGAAGCCTGTGAGTTCTTTTAGTTTATAAAGCAGAGATTTCAACTGTCAGTAAAGGTGTGTCCAGGCTTTCAGATTGCCATCAGTTGGGGAAAGAAACTGGCTGAGAGTACCTGGTAAGTGGTTAAAGTCTACTGCCAAGGTTTATAGTAGTATAGAACTGGTGATAAGACAATAATAAGGAAAATAACTGATTGTTCCAATGAATTAGTTAATACAACAAGGATCACAGATGTGTAACGTCTGCAGCACAGTTTGCAGCTTAAGGAGCTTCAGCTTTGAGTCGATGAGCTAGAGGCTCAGCTGTAGCCACTGCCACACTTCAGGGAGAGGAGATATCTCTATGCTTTTGTATCAAATGGAGTGTGAATGCCACAAGATGGGGGTCTTCTGATCTGCTTTGTGGTTGGGTATAGGGGAATACAACTGCAAGAGGCTCAGCCTTTGCAACTGTCCAATGGGTGAGGTTCTTTCAGATTATTTGGATGTTACTGGGGGCTTCAGGGTGGATGCACTTGGCATTCAGAATGAAACAGATGAACTGAGAGTGCAAATAGAAACAAGTATGATCCAATAGTCATTACTGAGAAATGGCTGAAGTACGACAGATTGTGGCCCAAGTATTGAAGAGTACAAGACATTTAGGAAGCATGGAAAAGCTGGAGAAGTGGCTCTGTAATCAATGATAGTATAAACATGAATGGATAACTCAAGCAGGAAGAGCAGATGTAACAACAGTTTGGCTGTTGATATGAAATAATAAAGGCAAGAAGCCACTTGTGGTAGTAGTGTACAGGCTCCCCAACAATAGCCATGCTGCAGCAAGAGCATAAGGAAAATCATAATGGAAGCTTGTCAGAAAAGTAAAACAATAATTGGAGGTGTAGGGAGATTTCAATCTACGTATAGACTGGAAAAATCAGATGGAGAAAGGTAGTCTGAGCAAGGAGTTCACTGTGTTTGAGTTAATTCCTTGGAACCACCAATTTCCAGAACCAGTATTGTGCAATGGACATCATGAAGGCACTCCAAAGTAGCAGCAATCATAATCTTATATTGAATTTTACATTTGGCTTGAGGGAGATAAACGGTTCCAAGACTAGTACTTAAACTTAATGTAAGGCAATTATAAGGGCATGAAAGCACAGCCATCTAAAACGAACTGGCAAATTAGGTTATGGGATTGGTTAGAATAGATGCATTGGCAGATATTCAAGGGGGTCGTTCAGTTTATACAAAATAAACACCTTTCACTAAGAAAAAGTTCTAAGGGCAGGATACCACCTGTGGTAATCTAGAAAAATTAAGCATTGTTAAAGTACCTAGTGCTGGCTTTAATTTTTCAAAATTCCTTACATTTAGGAAGATTCCTTTAGATTGGGAAAATAGAAAATAACAAAAGTAAATTTAAAAAGGGAGGCAGAAAATAGGAAATTACAGGCAAGCTAGTTTAGCAACTGACATATGGAAAATGGTAGGTGCTAATACTAATGATGTTAAAACAGCATATTAAAATTCAAGGTAATCAAGCAAACACGATTTCCCTTTCCAAATAACACATCTGACCAATTTATTGGAGTTCTTTGGATAAGTAACATATGCTGTGGATAAAGGGGAACAGGTAGAACAGTAAAACACAGGAAAAGACCCTTTGGTCCATGATATCTGTGCTGTGCATGATGCCATATTAAACTAATTTCTTCTGCCTTCACATGATCCATATCCTTCTATTCCCTGAATATACCTATCTGAAGTGCCTTGACTGCCACTATTGTACCTGCTTCCCTACCACCCTGGTAGCACATTCCAGGCACCTGCCACTTAAAAAATTCCCTTTAAACTTTCCTCCTCTCACCTTAAAGCTATGCCCTCTAGTACTAAACAGATTTGCAGAAAACATGTGCTGCATTGAAGGTTATTTAAAAAAATAAAAGCTTATGGCGTAGGAGACAATAGTATGGATAGAAGAATAGCTGGCTAACAGAAAACCATTGGCAAAAGTGCATCTTTGGCAATGACTTGGTGCCAAAGCCTCAACTTTTTCCAATTTATGTAAATGACAGATAAACACACTGATCAGCATACTTAAAATATGCTTGCTAAATTTGCTTATCACACAAAGATGCGCAGGAAAGTAAGTTGTTAAGAGAATATAGAGGTTACAAAGGGATATAGATTAAGTCAGCGAGCAAAGTCTTGGTAGCACATTACCTAAATGTTGAGATTGCAGAAGGGTCTGGGTATGTAAGCACAAGATTTGCAAAATCCAGTGTGCAGATAAAGTAATTAGGAAAGCAAACAATGTTAAAATTTGTTAGGGAAATTGAGTACATAAAGAGTGGTGATAATTCCATTACACAGTGTATCAATGCAACCATATCTGGAATACAGCATACACTATTCATCTCATTTAGGGAAGAATTTAATGCATTAGCAGTTCAGAGGTTTACTAGACTTACCTAAAAACAAAAAAAATGCCGGAATCATTCAGCAACAGTGGAAAGAGAAACATGACTATTGTTTCAGATTGTCAAAACTGGAAAAGGGAGAAAACAAGATGGTTTGAAACTGCAGAGGGTGGGGAGGGAGGGTTGGAGAGGAGAGAGAACCTCTCTGATAGGCCGAGATAGGGGCTGCTGTGGGAAAAAGCTGTTAAAGTCGTAAATTGATTAGTGAGGCCAGTTACAGAGAGATAATGTGAATGAAACTTAAAAGCTGTGAGAAGGTGTGAAATACAGATTGTGGGGAACGTCAGGCAGGTCAGATCATACTGGTGGAGAGAGTAAAACTGAGCCAATGTTTCAGATGGATGACCGAGAGCAGAAGGGCCCAGATCAGATACAAATAAAAAAAAGCTTAAGTTCATTATCAAGTCCAGACTGTAGGAATGTGCCCAAACTTGCACAAGCTCTACACTTTGCAGCTTTTACATTTTAGATACATGATAAGCAAGGGAGTAAACAATTACTGTGTACAGAAAGAAATGTGGCTACTCAGATCAGCCATGGTCTTATAGAACCATAGAACACTACAGCACAGAAAACAGGCCATTTGGCCCTTCTAGTCTGTGCCAAAACTTTATTCTGCTAGTCCCATTGACCTGCACCCAATCCATAACCCTCCAGACCTCTCCCATCCATGTATCTATCCAATTTATTCTTAAAAACTTGAGAGTGAGCCCACATTTACCACGTCAGATGGCAGCTCGTTCCACACTCCCACCACTCTGAGTGAAGAAGTTGCCCCAATGTTCCCCCTAAACCTAGCCCCTTTCACCCTAAAATCATATCCTCTCGTACTTCTCTCTCCTAATCTAGGTGGAAAGAGCCTACTTGCATTTACTCTGTCTATACCCCTCATAATTTTGTAAACCTCTCAAATCTCCCCTCATTCTTCTACGCTCCAAGGAATAAAGTCCTAACCGGTTCAATCTTACCCTGTAACTCAACTCCTGAAGACCCAGCAACGTTCTAGTAAATCTCCTCTGCACTCTCAATCTTACAAATATCCTTCCTATAGTTAGGTGACCAGAACTGCACACAACTCTAAATTTGGCCTCACCAATGTCTTATACAACCTCACCATAACATCCCAACTCCTATACTCAATACTTTGATTTATGAATGCCAGGATGCCAAAAGCCTTCTTTACAACCCTGTCTACCTGTGATGTCAATTGCAGGGAATTATGTATCTGAACTCCCAGATCCCTTTGTTCCTCCACACTTCTCAGTGCCCTACCATTTACTGTGCATGTCCTACCTTGATTTGTCCTTCCAAAATGCAAAACCTCACACTTGTCTGCATTAAATTCCATCTGCCATTTTCTGACCCATTTTTCCAGTTGGTCCAGATCCCTCCGCAAGCTTTGAAAGCCTTCCTCACCGTCCACAACCCCTCCAATGTTAGTGTCATCAGCAAACTTGCTGATCCAATTTACCACATTATCATCTAGATCATTGATATAGACAACAATATTATGAAGAGGGTCAAGTAGTCAGTCAAATTCTGAAGGGGTCAAGTGGTCTACTCCCACTACCAATTTTACATTTGTACATTGGGCTGACTGCATTGTCTATGAAGCTGGTGCAGATACGAGTGCTATAACTATTCAGCTTACACCTGGCATGAGCCAAATATCAAACCACAAAAAGTTCATTAATATGATCAATTCACACATCCAATAATACTATTTCCATGTTTCAACCCAACTATATCTCATTAGCATCCTCAGTTACCTGCAGAATTCCATAGCCCCTTTCTCCCCACCACTCACAACCCTCACACTATTTAAAAACAAATTATTCAAATCTCAGTTTACATACAAATCATGACACCTGATTTTCATCATTCTCACTGAAGATTAGAGAGCCCGTGCAGAAGTTCAAAATCATTCATACTCCCAGAATTTACTTAATCGACTAAACTTAAATTACACACAGCAGTCTTTGGGTGATTTAAACTCATGTCCCTGGATAATACATATAGACCTTTGGTTTATCAGTCTAGCAGCTTAATCATTGCATCACTGTATTCCTTATGAGTGTGAATGGGTCTTGCTTTTGATTAGGATACAGAACATGCAACTTAGATGAGCACAAGTTGATGCAGGTGAAAATTTGAGTGGGTGGCAGGAGTGTACTGGAGTAATCAGTCTGGTGTGACAAAAGCAAACTTTGTCAGCTGGGTAAATCAAGGCTGGGGTGAAGGGCAATGCTGCTGAGGGAAGTAGCTTCATGTTGGAGAGCTCAACAGATGCTTTGAGAGGTTGGTTATGGCTAGAATTAACTCCTGCCTGAGCAAGGACCTGGACCCGCTGCAATTTGCTTACCACCACATGTCTACAGCAGAAGCAATCTTACTGGCTCTCCACTCTGTTTTGGAGCACCAGGACAAGCAGCAAAACATATGTCAGGCTGCTGCTTATCGATTACAGCTCCGCATTCAACACCATCATCCCCTCAGTATCAATCACCAAGCTTTAAAACCTGGGCCTCTTCACTTCCCTCTTCAAATGGATCCTCAACTTATTTATCAGGAGATCACAGTCAGCACGGATCAGTAATAACATCTCCTCCTCAATGACAATCAACACAGGCACACCTCAAGGATGCGTGCTTAGCCCACTGCTCTAGTCTCTCTACACATGACTATGTGGCTACGTACAGGTCAAACACCATCTATAAATTCACAAATGACACCACTGTTGTTGGTAATATCTCAGATGGTGATGAGCTGGCATACAGGAGTGAAATTGCAGTGGTGTTGCAACAACAACCTTGCACTCAACTTCAGCAAGACCAAGGAATTGACTGTGGACTTCAGGAAGGGGAAGTTGGGAGAACACACACCAGTCCTCATTGAGGGGTCAGCAGTGGAAAGGGTGAGCAGCTTCAAGTTCCTGGACGTCAACATCTCAGAGGATCTATACTGGGCCTAACACATTGATGCAATTGTGAAAAAGGCACGCCAGCAGCTCTACTTCATTAGGAATTTGAGGAGATTTGGCACGTCACCAAAGACTCTTGCAAATATCTATAGATGTATGGTGGAGAGCATTCTGACTGGTTGCATCACAGCCTGGTTATGGAGGCTCCAGTGCACAGGATCGCAACAGGCTGAGAAGGTTGTAGACTCGGCCAGCTCCATCACAGGCACAACCCTCCCCTCCATCGAGGACATCTTTAAGAGGTGGTAATTCAAGAAGACAGTATCCATCACTAAGGATCCTCAGCATCCAGAACATGTCCTCTTCTCGTTTTACCATCAGGGAGGCGGTACAGAAGCCTGAAGACCCACACTCAATGATTTAGGAACAGTTTCTTCTCCTCCGCCATCAGATTTCTGAACAGTCCATGAACCCTTGAACACTACCTCATTTTTCCATTTTTTGCAGTATTTTGTAATTTATGGTTATTTTATGACTTTGCACTGTACTGCTGCCGCGAAACAACAAATTTCATGTCATACAAGTCAGTGACAATAAACCTGATTCTGAGGAAATGCAGTGTGAAGGCTGCAGTCTGGTACAGTGGTCAGGGGGAGATTAGCAGCTTTGATGAGGGAACAGAGTCTGTAGCAAGGGTTGAAGTAGACAAAGAACTTTCATCTTTATCACATAGTAATTTCATCAACTACTTTAACTCACCTGCTTGGGTAGTAAAAGCCATTGACTAGTCTTTAGATTACAACTTCTCCAGGCTGGACTTTGCTGGGTGAGGACAGGCCGCAGGCTCAGTGCAGGTAAGTTCTTTAGGCAGGCGAATCTTGCCACCAACATTGTCACCACACCAAAGTCTGATCAGTAATTGCCTAGGAAATGTGACCTGCAGACAGAGAATGCAAACATTGTAGTGGTGGATTTAAGTGAGCAATGCTGAATTCTAGAAAATTAAACAGGATGATGCTACCTTAACAAAAATTGGATGACAATTTTCACTTAAAGCTAGCTGTGTTTATTCCAATCCTGATCATTAGAATACCATCTGCACTGTAACTAATATATTTTCAGTGAAGGAGTTTGCTTAATATACAGCAAGCACAATATTTGAAGTAAATATCACAGTTGTCTGGTTTGGATGCGGGAGTTCATTTATCCAGAAAATGAGAAACATTTAAAGGTTGAAATATATAACCACACTCAGGACTGTATCAGCTCCAACACTCAGGTGTGGATAGCATTACCCGAGCTTCACTCTGCCCATTTACCAGCCTCATCTCTGACCGACAGTTATTAATGATTTGAATCACAAGTTCAAGCTACTTGCAAAAGCCAAGTGCTTATCTGCCAAATTCAGCAAGTCTTTTTTCCAATTAATTTGGAGGTCATTTGTGTGCTGACATTGCTCACTGCTGAATTCAAGATGTCAAGCCTTCTTGCGTCAGGCAACTTCAGGACAGTTAGCATCCCCGCCATTTAACTTTGTACCCACTTGGCACTCTATCCCCATAGGCTGGGTGAGCACAAGTCTGGAAAACTGTGCAGTGATAAACAGTGTCCTGTACGGGAAAGCCAACTTCTCATTCGGAGTACTGCTGTTCCCCAACTTAAACTGAGAAGATAAAATACAAAAACAAAGATTACAATTATTCAATCGAGAACTTAAAAAAAAGCTTTCTCCAAAAGAAAGAGGTTTCTTTATAGTTGTGTGGGAAGTGCCGCCAGCTACTTGAATTTGTGCTTGATGGCAGTTGGACTTGCTGTAGAGCATTAGTGAGACCAAGTATCCCCTGGATGACATGTTCCAGGATGTGGCCCACCTGTCGTAGTCCAGGATATGTGGGTGGCCAATTGAAAGGACAAAAGGGTATAAACTTTGGATCTCTCTCTCTTCCTTAAATAAGTGCGCAACATCAGAGACTGGGGGAAGCAACCAAGTTGGACTAACTATGGAGCACGCGGGATATGGAAAAATGTCACAGACAGTATGTTTAGTGAATTGGTCACACTACTGTGACCAGTAAGTGCAGGCAGGTTGTGCACGAGTCCCATTTGGTAAATTCCCCCTCTCAAACAGCTGAGAGCAAGACTTCAGAATGGTAAGTTGTTACCCCGGTGTCAGGTCAGGGACACCTCTGATCAGGTACCGAACATTCTGGAGGAGCAGACAGAGCAGCCAAAGATCGGAGTATACATTGGTATTAATGACATAGGTAGAAAGAGGAATGAGGTTCTGCAAAGAGAGTTTAATGAATTAGGCAGAAGGTTAAAAAAAAGCAGGACCTCTAGAGCTGTCATCTCAGGACTATTCCCTGTGCTATGTGCTAGTAAGGGTAGAAATAGGAGGACAGGGAAGATGATTGCATGGCTAAAAATCTGGTGCAGCAGGAAGGGCATTAGGTACTTGGATCACTGGGATTGCTTCTGAGGTAGACAAGATCTGTACAAGGAAGATGGGTTGCATCTAAACTGGAGGGGGAACCAATATCCTTACAGGGAAGTTTGATCATCCTGCTCGGGAGGATTTAAACTAATTTGGCAGGTGGGTGGAAGGCAGAGTAGCCTTGCTGCAAGTGGGAAGAAAAATGCAGAGGATAAATCAAGCTAGCCCAGTGAGCAGATGGCAGCTTAACTTCATTTACTTTAATGCAAAGAGCCTCACAAGCAAGTTAGATGAGGTAGAGCTTGGATCAGCACTTGGAATTATGAAGTTATTGTAATGATGAAAATGTGCTCAGTACTTAGAAAGGATATCATGGAAGGATCATCTCATGAGGCCTGATGTCTAGAACTTAAGAATAAGAGAGGGGCAAAGGGGCAATCACTACAATAGGCCTCCCATTGTCTGCAGGAAGTAGAGGATTCAGGTTGAGACATTGACAATTCCTCTCCCTACCTCTCTCCCCCCCACCCCCACAGATGCAGCTCGACCCACTGAGTTCCTCCAGGAGTTTGTTTTTTCGCTCTGGATTCCAGCAATCACAGTCTCGAGTCTCCAACTTCATCCATGCTCCTGGTAACTGCCTGAACTGAACAAGGCTGCTTGAAATCTTGGTGTCATCTTTAAAATTAGAGATGAACATGTTTTTGGAACACAAATTGATGCATTCACAAAGATTGCTGAATTCCCATTTATTTGCCGCTGAATTATTGAACACATGTCAAAATAGAAGTGGGCAGCAACACCCAGTCCCAGAAAAATGAACTAAAAGGTCAAAAGAGAGGTAAAGAAATTGAACACAAGAAAATAGCACGATCAGACCTTCCAAGAATTCCCAGGTTTTTGTTTTTATTGCAGGATGAGGCTATCTGGAATCTCAGGCCCTTATTCAATACAACCCACCCCCCCACAAACAAATTCAACACCATCATGGTCAATCTACCACAGCCCTCAACTCCTCCAGTGCCAGATCCCAATCTTTCAAAACAAAATTTACCTCCTCTTTAAATACTTCCAATGGTCTAGTCTCCATAACTGCCTGGGGTACAGAATTCCAGAGATTCACTGCCCTTTCAAAGAAGTTTCTGAACACCTCAGTTTCAAATGACCAATGCCTTATCTTGAAGCTAGGTCCCGTCGTTCAAGCCTCTCCCAATAGAGGAAACATCTGGACATCTACTCTGGCAAGTCCTAAGCTATTATGTTTTAATAAAATCGCCCTTCGTTCTTGTAAACTCGGCAGAAACAGACCCCAAAAGTCATTTAACTGCAGTGAGTTGGAGCACACGTTTGCCCCTGCCTTGTTGAGCAGCAGTGGGACTGAACACATGATGCAAGCCCGTGTCACAGCCCAGGGTGACCGGGCAGAGTGACGGCCACAGACACCGCCACACAACAAGCTGGGCTCACAGGCGAGCCTGGGAAAACGTTCAACGGGCGGCGGTCCCGGGGTTCCCACCGGAGGTGGGTGAACGCTGCCCCGGGAGGGGGCATGAACCCAGGCCGGGGATGAAGAAGCAATGCAGCGGGACCCCGAGCCTAGCCCATCCCCGGGAGTGGGCGGGGGGGGGGGGGAAGGGGGGCAGCCGGCAGGGCCACGTCCACAAGCCAGGCCTCCCCATCTCCCGAGGACCGGGGCCCTCAAACCCACCCCCCGGTATCGATCGTGGCCCTGAACCCGACCCGGGGGAACCTCAACAACCTCCCACCCCCGGGGCACAAGCGCTGTGCTCCGGCTATCCCCCCATCCCCACCCCCCGGGAACACGTCCGTCCTTCCCCACCCCCCGGGCCCAGCGCCCACCTCCCTCCCCCCCCGGAACACATCCTTCCCCCACCCTCGGGCCCCCCACCCCCCCCCCCGGGCCCAGCACCCCCCCCCCGGGCCCCGCACCCTCTCCCCATCCCCACCCCCCGGGCCCAGCGCCCACCTCCCTCCCCCCCCGGAACACATCCTTCCCCCACCCTCGGGCCCCCCACCCCCCCCCCCCCGGGCCCAGCACCCACCTCCCTCCCCCCCCCCCCGGAACACATCCTTCCCCCACCCTCGGGCCCCCCACCCCCCCGGGCCCCGCACCCTCTCTCCATCCCCACCCCCCGGGCCCAGCACCCACCTCCCTCCCCCCCCCCGGAACACATCCTTCCCCCACCCTCGGGCCCCGCACCCTCCCCCCGGGCCCCGCACCCTCTCCCCATCCCCACCCCCCGGGCCCAGCGCCCACCTCCCTCCCCCCCCCCCCCGGGAACACATCCTTCCCGCACCCCCCGGGAACACATCCCTCCCCCACCCCCCAGGCCCCGCACCCTCCCCCCTCCTCCGGGCCCCGCACCCACCCACACCCCCCCCCCCGTCCCCAGGCCCCGCACCCACCCACCCACCCACACCCCCCACACCCCCCCCCCCCCACACCCCCCCCCCCCCCCGTCCCCAGGCCCCGCACCCACCCACCCACCCACACCCCCCCCCCCCGTCCCCAGGCCCCGCACCCTCCCCCCGTCCCCGGGCCCACCTGCTCCCTCAGCTGCGACACCGCCGCTCACTCTTTCCGGAACCTTCACCGGCAGCCGCCGCGCATGCGTGATAGACGACGCTTCGCCTCCCACTGTCAACTACATTTCCCAGCAGGCAGCGGGGCGGGTCACGTGCCAGGCTGTTTATGTTTTGATTGGGGAGCGTGTTTACGTCACCCCCCGGGCCTCTCGCCCCGCCCCTTTTTACATCCACCCTGCAGACCCGCCCCTTTTCCCTCCCAGCTGCCGCCCGCTGCACCGTCCGGGCTGCACCGTCCGGGCTGCTCCCCTGTCTCTGCCCTAACCCTGAGGCACCGATGGCTGCAACAAACGTCCCCGCGTAATCACTGTTCAGGCTATGGAAATTCGCCCTTACAAAGTTCAAAAGTTTCCACCCAAAAATTTGACATGCGGAATAAAATTCACTCCCATGGAACTTGTGCGGAAAAAAACGGAAACAAATCAATGCAATTTTCTTTCAACTCACATTTCTTGATGCATACGTAGATGATGCAGCTTCATGTTACGGAAAATCGTGATGTGGCCCATTTTCTTGGAATGTAACCCCCCCCCCCCCCCTTGTAATGCGGGGGTTATCTGTAGTCCCCTGGGTTTGAGGATTTACTTCCAGCAAATGGGTAATTTAGAGACTAGGCTCTGTTGCATAGTCCTCCCTCCGTCTCACACACCCACATGTTCTCTTCCCCCTTCCCCTAACTGCTTTCCTCAGTTCCCCTCACTCTTAGCCTCTTCCCCTTCAGTCACACCCTATATCTTGGCCTGCTGCTCTCTCAGCATTCTCCCCCTCACCTATCTGCCCCATGCCTCCCCCTTCCCATCCCCTACCAGCTTCCTCCCCACAATGACCACTTTCATTCACCCCCAAACATCCTTCCCTTCACTCTCCCAGACACCCTCCCCTTTCACCTACCCCCCCCCCCCCCACCACCAGAACCGTCTCCATTCACTCATCCCCAACACTCCTCAGTTCCACTGTTGCCAAGCAGCCACCATCCCCATTCCCTTCCCATTTGGTCAAACCGTTCCAAGGTTTTCCTTTTTTCCAATCTCCTCTTAAACATCTGGACAGTATCTGCCTCAGCCACTCCCAGTGGGAGCAAGTTCTACATCCACACAACTTCCTGGGTAAAGAAGTTTCTCCTGAATTCCCTACTTCACATTTTGGGTTTCTTTCTTACATTAATGATGAGTTTTCCCTTCCCCACACTCTGGGACTAAATTATATATTCTGAGAATGTGTGGGCTAGGGTTGCAACACCCGATTAACCTGTTGCAGGATGCACACAACTCCTGTTCCTATTCCGTTAGGTTGATTTCAACATTCAGGCAATGCTGAATGCTGTGTTTATTGCCTTTGGACAATTGGTGGGCCAAAATGACATTTAAAATCACTTCTGTTGGCCATTCTTGTGAAGGACAGCTTCTATCCTGCTGTTATAAGACTTGAATGGTCCCCTAGTATGATAAGATGGACTCTTAACCTCACGATCTATCTCGTTATGGCCTTGCACCTTATTGTCTGCCTGCACTGCACTTTCTCTGTAACTGTAAACTTTATTCTGCATTCTGTTATTGTTTTCCCTTGTACTACCTCAATGCACTGTTGTAATGAAATGATCTGTATGGATGGCATGCAAAACGTTTTTCACTGTACCTCAGTGCATGTGACAACAATAAGCCAATTCAATTCAATATGTTTTATGTTTACCACCTATAACCAGATCTTGATATTTTTAGTCAGGTAGCTGAAGAAGCAAATTCTAAAATTTACTTGCAACCAAGTTAATGTTCTGATTCTATGTCTGTGGATTCTCAGGGAGCTACTGAGGCCAATGTGGGACCTATAGGTTCCATCACAGATGGGACAGGACTGGCTTGTTGAGGTGGGCAGATGGATACTTTCTGTGTGAGATGTGCTCCTTCTGTCATTTAATCTGGACTTCAAGTCCTTCCCAACAAAGGGACTTAAGGTTCTTAATACTACTTCTTAGTAAATTAGTGCAAATTTCAAAGAGGCTTTGAGAAAATCCTTGACTCACTTCTTCTGAGATCCTGATAATCTCTTTCCATGCTGGAGTTCTGGTGTTGGGCATGTGAATGGAGGAGTATAATTAGGTCCTCAGTTGATGTTGATAGTCATTGATTATCCTGCCAATGGATTTGGAGGATCTTGTAGGGACAGCATTGGCTGCCATTTCATTACTTTAAGATATCTGCTGTAGGGGCACATGGACGAGTGGGATCACTGCTACCTGACCGACCTTCAGCTTTGTGCTGGGTCTGAGGTCTTGATCTTCAAACACTCTCTTCCTCATTTGGCCAATGGCTGTGCTGTGTACTGGAGGCAGTGGAGGCTTTCACAATCGATGCTTTCCTTTGCTGAGCGGTGGCTCCCAAGATCTGTCACTTGTCTGGCTGTTGTTGTGGACCTTTATTGACGGACGGCATCATTGTATTGTGGGGGTAGCTTGGTGGAGGACGTTTGTCTTGCGGACTTCCAGTGTAAGGCTCGTTCTGTCATATGCCTCAGTGAAGGAGTTGGAGCTCACATTCGTTGTCTGCGTACTGCAGTTTGATGACTGAAATTGGAGCGACCTTGGCTCTGGAGTGGAGGTGACACAGGCTGAAAGGTTTCCCATATACCCTATACATTAGCTTTGCTTCAGCAGGAGGCTTGTTGGAGGTGGGGTGCAGTACTGCAGCAAGGAAGATGGATGGGAGCATTGGGCAATGATGCAGCCTGGCTAGAAATCAATCAGCACAGAGACTGGGTTTGTTGTGGGCTCGTTGGTTAACCTGTAGCCGTCATTTAGCAGACATGGGATGGACCTGAATTCCTAAAGGTATCTAAATTTGGGAAGAATACTTCATTGCATCACTCGCTACCTCCTAGTCACTCACTCACGTTCTCCTTCTCTTCGTCTCTTGTGTTCCCAATATCCCTGTTTCCCTCTTTCCGACACACCCCACCCCCAACTCTTACTCCACTGTATTAGGATGCCAGTCAAAAACTGGAGAATTACCAATGTTTAAAACATCCCAGGTAGCCTTCATTGTGTGTCTGGAATAACTGCCCTGGAGAGGAACATAGAACAGTACAGCACAGGACTAGGCCGATGGGCTGAAGGGCCAGGTGGAGGTTGGGTGGGGAGGGGGTAGTCACGTGTTTATGTTTTGATTGGGGAGCGTGTTTTCGTCATTACTTCCCCCCCCCCCCATGGCCTATCTCAACAGGTGGAGACAGCTCAGGGCACCTATCCCCCAATCCCCCTCTGTTCCACCACCTACTTCCCTCCCCCACCCCCCCCCCCCCCCCGTCCTCCCCGGTACATGATCTTACATTTGTCCACTATATACATCACGCCAACCTCCAGTGCCTCCCTCCAGTCCTCGTTCCTGTAACACCTCAGGACCCCACCCCCTAAACCTTCTCCTCACCCCGTGCCCTCCCCCCCTACACTCCTACACTCCTCTTACTGACCATGAGGCCAAATAAACTGCACACCTGCCTACACACGCTCCATATTCCTCCATTCCATATATTCTCATGTGTCTGTCTAAATACCTCTTAAACATTGATCTCATATCTGTTTCCACCACCCCTGGCAGCACATTCCGGGCTCCTACCACTCACTGTGTAAAAAAAACCTGCCTCACACATCTCCTTTAAACTTTCCCCCTCTAACCTTAAAGCTATGCCCTCTAATATTTGACATTTCCACCTGGGAAAACAACCCTGACTGTCTACCCGATCTATGTCTCTCATAATTCTATAAACTTCTACCTGGTCGCCCCTCAGCTCCTGATGCTCCAGAGGAAACAGTCCAAGTTTGTTTAACCTTTCCTGATAGCTAATACTCTCCAATCCAGGCAACGTCCTGGTGAACCTCTTCTGCTTGGACTCCAAAGCCTTCACATCCTTCAATGTAGTGTGGTGACCAGAACTGTACACAATACTCCAAATGTGGTCTAACCAAAGTTTTATACATCTGCAGCATGACTTTGTCAACTTTTACACTCTGTGCCCTGACTGATGAAGGCGAATATGTCATATGCCTTCTGTATCACTCTCTCCACTTTCTGGGAGATATGGACTTGCATCTCAAGATCCCTCTGTACATCAATGCTTCAAAGGATCCTGCCATTTACTGTATATTTTCCTCTGCAAGTAAGTTTTTCATTGCACCTGTGCATACTTGTGCATATGACAATAAACTTGACTTTGACTTTGACTTTCAAAACAAATTATCTCAGACTTCTCTGGATTAAACTTCATCTGTCATTTCTCCACCCAGATTTTCATCTAATCCAAATCCTGCTGTACTCTTTGACAACCTTCCTCACTCAGGTTCAATTCCGGCCACTGCCTGTAAGGAGTTCTTACGTTCTCCCCGTTTCTGCGTGGGTTTCCTCCAGGTGCACCGGTTTCCTCCCACATTCCAAACACGTGCGGGTTAGGAAGTTCTGGGCATGCTATGTCGGTGCCGGAAGTGCGGCGACACTTGTGGGTTGCCCCCAGAACACTCTACGCAAAAGATGCATTTCACTGTGTGTTTCGATATACATGTGACCAATAAAGATATCTTATCTTGTCTTATCTTAAACCCCTAGTTACTGACCTCCAGTCAGAAAAACACCCCTCTACCACTACCCTCTGTCTCAAGTTACCACCTCACCATCGATCCCACGTGACTTAATCTTCTGGACCAGCCTACTATGAGGGACCTTGTCAACAGCTTTACTAAAGTCCGTGTAGACAACATCCACTGGCCTACCTTCATCGATTATCTTTGTCACTTCCTCAAAAACCTCAATCAAATTTGTGAGACAGGATCTTCCCCACAAAAAGCCATGCTGACTTTCCCTAATAATTCCTTGCTTTTCCTAATGCGAGCAAATCCTGTCCCTAAGAATTTTCTCCAATAATTTCCCTACCACTGATGTGAGGTTCACTCGCTGAAAATGTCCCGGTTTGTTCCTGTTGCCAAAAGAACAACATTGGCTATTCTCCAGTCTTCCAAGGCCACGCCCATTACTAAAGAGGATGCAAGACATCTCTGTAAGGACTCAGCAACCTCCTCCCTTTCTTCAGTATCCTGGGATAGATCCCATTTGGCCCTGGCAATTTATCCACCTTAATGTTTTTAAAGAGCCCCTACACCTCCTCCTCCTGAACATTAGCATGCACTGGAATATCAACATACCCTCCATAATCTACCATCATCCATGTCCTTCTCCCTGGAGAATACTGATGAAAAGTGTTCATTAAGGAACTCACCAACTTCTTCTGTCTCCACTCATAAATCCCCTCCTTTGTCCTGGAGTGGACCCACCCTTTCACCATCTACATACTTGCTGCTAATATGCCTATAAAATGCCTTGGGATTCTCCTTAATCCTAGTTGCAAGGACATTTCATGGCCCTCCTAATTCCTTGCTTAAGTTCTTTCTTGCTTCCTCTATCCTCCTCAAGAGCCTTGTCTGAATTCAGCTTTCTAAACCTTACATATGCTTTCTTTTTCTTTTTGACCAAACTTACAATATCTCTTGTCATCCAAAGTTCCCAAATCCTTATCTGGCATCCTCATAGAAACATGCTGGTCCTGAGCTCTAATCAATTGGCCTTTAAAAGATTCCCACACGTCAGATGTGGATTTACCCTCAAACAACCGCTCCCAATTGACTTTTTCCCATTCCTGCGTAATACTGTTGTAATTCGCCTTCCCCCAATTAGGCACATTTACCCAAGGAGGAGTCTTATCCATAACTATCTTAAAACTTATGGAATTATGGTCACTGTTCCCAAAATGCTAACTCATTTAAACTTTGATCACCTGGCCAGCCTCATTCCTTACTATAAGGTCTAGTACAGCTCCATCCCTAGGTGGACTATCTACATATTATTTCAAGAAACTCTCCTGGATGTACTTAACAAATTCTGCCCCATCTAAGCTCCTTGCACTAAGGGAGTCCCAATCAATATAAAGGAATTTAAAGTCGTCTGCTACAACAACCCTGTTGTTTTTACATCTGCCTGCATATCTGTTTCTCTATCTCTCACTGGCTTTTGGGAGGCCTGTAGTGTAACCCTACAGTATTTTTTACACATATATATGTATGATATGTGTGTGTGTGTATGTGTGTGTGTGTGTGTGTGTGTGTGTGTGTGTAAAACACTATGTTCTGCATTCCGTTTTTCTTTTTACTACCCTAATGCACATGTGTACATGTATGGAATGATCTACTGGATGGCATGCAAGCAACCTTTTCACTGTATTTCAGTACATATGACAATTAAAAACCAATACCAATACAATCACCAATAATTATATATGAGTGGATATTTTCCAGACTGGGAACAGTTTTATAGTGGTGTCAGGGTCCTTTTTTGATTTACTACACTCTGCAATTTTCTTATGTGACCTAGGCTAAGGTAGGGCACAGTTTTATGTACTGATAATAGTAGAAAAAAATGTCATAGTCTTCAGGGACCATGCACAGGACGTTGAGGGGGCAGATGCACATCAGATAGAAATCACCACAGAATGATGCTTCAATTGATAAACAGCATATGATATTGATAATTATTGATGAGTGTGGCTGGACAGGAGGATATGATTTGAAAAGAAAACATGTAGGTCATTGCAAATTTATAGAGCTGGGGATAGAACGTAGAAGTGTAGAGATCACTTCTAGAGGTTGAACTAAATAAATCATTGACTCATTCTCAGCAGGAATAGTGTGGACAATTCTGGGAAGATGAGACGGCTTTCGAAAGGAAACAGAGGAGGTTTGCCAGGACATTGTCAGGAATGAGGGACTTCAGTTTTAAGGGGTGCCTGGAAAATGTGAGAGGTTGAGAGGTGACCTCGCTGAAAGCTTTGGACAGAGCAGACAAACAGGCAAGTGCTGACAGATCCACTCTGATCTGTCTCTGAAACACTTAATCAAAAGCAATCTAAAGTGCAGCCTTCCGTTCTATTTGACTGGCAGCCCCCAGGACACCTGTGCTCCTTGGTTCCAACAGAACGACGTAAACTTCCTCAGCTCTCCCCGTTCTCAAGCTGGGAAACCTGACTGCTGAATCTGTGCCAGGGCAAACCTGGCACAAGTACAAAGTGCCCATTGAAATCAGTGGGAAGAAACAACTATCAGGAGAATAGTAAATGGAGCTTTTTTCATTTAATTTGGTTGGTTTTAATGTATTTAATTAAATTTTTCATATTTTATATTTCCTTACAACTCAGAAGGAGCCCATTCGGTCCCTTGAGTCAATGCCAGCTCACAGTGCTATCCCATTCCTCCACTAAATTTCCCTGTAACCCATTCCCATCCACTCCCCCCAGATTCTACCACTGACCTACACACGAAGGGCAATTTACAGTGGTCATTTAACCCACCGACCTGCACATCTTTGGGATGTGGTAGGAAACCTGAGCATTCAGGGGGAAATCCAAGAGCACACAGGGAGAACACGCAAACTCCACACAGACAGCACCGGAGGTCAGGATCGAACTGGGATGACGGAACTCTGAGGCAGTGGCCCTACCGTCTGTGCACTACTCCACTTTTTCTGGTCTTATTTTTATATTAAAAAATTCCTTTATGTCTTACTTTCATTTTTAATATTCCCTGTAATTTTAAATGTTTGTCAATGTCAGATATTCAAGGTAAAGAACAACTTAACTGCAGGTAAACCTGGGTGTGGGGCCTTGTTGAGTGTTGACGTCATTCAGAGTCACAAAGAAAGACAGAGTCAAGTACAAGCAGCACAACACAGTCCCTTCTGCCCAATGAGTCCATTCTGACCATCAACCACACATTTGCTCACCTGCATTAATCCCATTTTTTATTCTCCCCACATTCCCCCCAGATTCTACCCCTCACCTACACACTAGGGGCAATTTACAGCGACCAATTAACCCACCAACCCCCACGTCTTTGGGATGTGGGAGGAAACCAGAGCACTCGGGGGAAACTCATCTTGATGATAGGGAGAATGTGCAAACTCCACCCAAGGTCAGGATCGAACCTGGGTCTCTGGCGCTGTGAGGCAGCTGCTCTACCAGCTGAGCCACTATGACACCATTCTGGGAGGGCAGCCAGCTACTTGGGAGGGTACAACGCTGTACCTGACCGGTTGATTGGAAACATTGTGCCTTGGACCATCCTTGAAGAAATAGTATGGTTGAAGGGCAGGTGATCAGGTGGCTGGCAAGTAAACAAGACATTCTGGGCTAGTACGTTTAACATGATGGGACTATCTAGCAGAACGTGCTCAGAGGATCATTAGTTTTGTAAAGGGAGCTTTACTGTACATTCACCCATGTGATGTCTGCACTCTGAGGATTCAATGATGTCCAGTTCCTGCACACTTCTATCCCCCATCAGGAAGGCCTCAGGGATCTCCGCTTCTTTCTGGATAACAGACCCAACCACTTCCCCTCCACCACTAACCTCCTCGTCTGGCAGAACCGGTACTTGTTATGTTTGTTCTTCATCAAGAGACAAACTTCACGTGGGTTTAACATCTGAACATTTTATTAACCAACACCAGACTGACTTGCTTTCCCTCTGTTTTTTTGCAGCCAGTTCCTGTTCCTCCATGTGACCCCTTGCATTGCCTACTGGGAACTGTAGTTCTTTATTATAACTACAAAATAACACAGTACTCACCCTCAACAACTTCTCTTTTGGCTTCTCCATTTTCTCCAGAGAAGGAGTAGCCACGGACACTCGCATGGGCCCCAGCTATACCTGCCTTTTCATTGGCTACATGGAACAGTCCATGTTCCAAGCCTAGACCGGTAATGCTTCCCAACTCTTTCTCCGCTACATTGACGACTGCATTGGGGCTGCTTCCTGCACCTGTGCTGAACTCATCAATTTCATCAACTTCGCCACCAACTTCCACCCTGCCCTCAGATTCACTTGGTCCATCTCCAACACCTCTATCTCCTTTCTTGACCTCTCTGTCTCCATCTCGGGAGGCAGATGATACACCAACACCTTTTTCAAACGTACTGATCTGTTCTCATGATGAGGCTTTCCATTCCAGAACCTCTTTTTCAGAAGGTGGGGTTTCCTCCCACTACTACTGAAGCAGCCTTCACCTTCATCTCCTCCACTTCCCGCACATCCTGCTCTCACCCCAGTCCCCCCCCCACTGATAAAACAGGGATGCAGGGATTGTCTTCTTGTCCTCACCTACCACCCCAAGATCCTCCGCAACTTCCGCCATCTCCAACGGGATCCCATCACCAGACACATCTTCCCCTCCCCTACCCTCTCTGCTTTCCGCAGGGATCGCTCTCTCCGTGACTCCCTTGTGCGCTTGTCCTTTCCCTCCGATCCCCGTCCAGGCACTTATCCCTGCAACCGTGCTAAGTGTTACACCTACCACCACACCTCCTCCCTCACCACCATCCAGGGCCCTAGACAATCCTTCCAGATGAGGCAGCGCTTCACATGTGAATCCTTTGGTGTCACTTATTGCATCCGGTGCTCCCGGTGCTCCCTCTTTTACATCGGTGAGACTTGACGCGGATTGGGGGATCGCTTCGTCGAGCTCCTTCGGAGCTCCCGGTGGTCAGCCATTTTAATTCCACTTCCCATTCCCACACCGACATGTCTGTCCACTGCCTCCTCTACTGTGAGGTTGAGGCTAGATGCAGATTAGAGGAACAACATCTCATATTCCACCATGGTAGTCTCCAACTTGACGGCATGAACATTGATTACTCTAACTTCTGGTAACCACTCCCCTCTGTCCCATCCACTATATTTTTACCCTTATCTCACTTTACCCTCATCACCCCTTCTCTTTCCCCTCCCCTGCCCTCTCCATCTGCCCATCACCCACACATTCCTCCCTCTAGTTCCCCTCCTCAACTCCTTCCCTTTATTCCACGGTCCACTGTCCTCTCCTATTAGATTCCATCTTCTTCAGCCCTTTGTCACTTCCACCTATCACCTCCCAGCTTCTTACACCATTCCCATTCCCCTCCTCCCTCTCCTGCCTATCAACCCCCCCTCACCTGGATCCACCTATCACCTGCCAGCTCTTGGTCCTCCACCCCCCCCCCCCCCATCCTTTTATACCGGCCATCTCCCTTCTTTCTTTCCAGTCCTGTTGAAGGGTCTCGACCTGAAGTGTCAGCTGTCCATCTTCCTCCACAGATGCTGCCTGACCCACTGAGTTCCTCCAGCATTTCGTGTGTTGCTCCAGATTCCAGTATCTGCGGTCTCTCTTGTGCCTCTCAATGATATTATTGTGCAAAATTTCGGAATATATTTTAAAACCTTCCATTGACTGTCCTCAGTACATGAGCTTATGAAAGTGTTGTTAAGATGGTGAAGAGAAATGGAAAATATATGGGGAATCCAGAGAAACGATTGAAGAGCAGTTAACAGAAAAAATAGTAGTGAGTAAAGCAAACTGAGAAACTTCATTGTGGAAAATTAACTCAGTCCAAGAATGGAAACAGTGGTGTAACTGAGACAGCAGGAAGGAAAGGAGAGGAAATGGAGACTGAGAGAAACTAGGGCAAGAACAAAAGGAGCAAAAATGATTCTGATGGAGAATAGATGTCCACGAGCAGATAAGAGGGAACATTTGGTTGAAAGCTGTAAGATAAGAATGAAGGGCACTGTGGTTTAATAATGAACAATAAAACAAAAGCAGCTCAGGAAAATTCTGACTGAAAATCGGATACAAAAGAGAAAGAGGACAAAGTGACTCAAAAGAGCTGTGATGTTAGGGTGGGTCAAGAGGGAGATGAGTGCAGAGATATTTGTGTAATGGGCCTGACCGACCCTTTAAGTAAAAGGTGGATGATCCTTGTTGGAACCATGTCTCCACACCGAGCTTTATTCCCTCTGCCTAAGCCACAACAATCAATCCAATAAAGTCACCAATGGGATTTCAAACCTGAAGTTAGTCTGAAGATTCTGACTGAATGTATTGGCTGTGGCCACAACAACATTGTAGGACCTCCAAGGTAAAATATCATGGTGGGGAGTGAGGCTTCATACAGGGGTACTGCTAAACAAAAGTTGATTCCATGCCACATAAGTATTTTTAAATAAAATCTTGTTCAAAGGTAAGATTTAACAAGAAAATGGAAACTGAGAGTTGAAGAGTCAAGTGAAATTCAGAACTTAGGATTCAGCCACCAGTGTAACGTGTTTAAGATCCAGGATGTGCAAGAGGTCAGAAGTGGAGAAGTTCTTGGAGCATTGCAGGGTTGGAGGTGGTTACAAGTCAGGGAGGGACAAAGGCATGGAGAGACGTGGAAACAAAATGAGGCCTGCACACAGATTGTAGCTGTACAGTTTCTTAATGCAGGATAAAGTGAAAAGGAGTTGTGCTAGCCATGTCAGGACCCCTCTGAATTAGTTCCAGTGCTGCTCCTGGTCATCACTTATCAAAGATCACAAGATCACAAGACAAGGGAGCAGAAGTAGGCTATTCGGCCCATCGAGTCTGCTTCAAAGAAAAGGGGAAAAAAAAGATAAAGGAATGAGAAGGGGGGGGGGGTCAATGAAAAAAAACTATTCTAACCCCAGTTTCCGGCCTTATCCCCATATCCCTTGATATTGACTAATTAGATATCTATCTATCTCCTCCTTAAACACCTCCAATGATCTAGCCTCTACTGCTGTATGTGGCAAGGAATTCGATAAATTCACTACCCTCTGGCTAAAGAAATTTCTCCCCATCTCTGTTCTAAACCTGTACCCTCTAATTCTAAGATTGTGCCCCCTGGTCCTGGACTCACCCGCCAAGGGAAACAGCTTGGCCACATCTACTCTGTCCAGTCCTTTCAACATTTTAAATGTTTCTATGAGGTCCCCTCTCATTCTTCTGTACTCCAGTGAGTACAGTCCAAGAGCCGACAAATGCTCATCATATGTAAGCCCTTTCATTCCGGGAATCATCCTCGTAAATCTCCTCTGAACCCTCTCCAACATCAGCACATCCTTCCTAAGTTATGGGGCCCAAAACCGTACACAGTATTCCAAATGAGGCCTCACTAGTGCCCTGTAGAACCTCATCAACACTTCCTTACTTTTATACACTATACCTCTCGAAATCAATGCCAACATAGCATTCACTTTCTTTACCACCGATCCGACCTGGTGGTTAACCTTTAGGGTATCCTGCACGGGTACCCCCAAGTCCCTTTGTACTTCTGTACTTTGAATTTTCTCCCCTTCTAGATAATAATCTGCTCGTTTATTTCTGTTTCCAAAGTGTACAACTGCACGTTTCTCAACATTGAATCTCATCTGCCATTTCCTTGCCCATTCTCCTAAACTATCTAGGTCTCTCTGCAACCTTCCTGTCTCCTCAATACTCTCTACTCCTCCACCTATCTTGGTGTCATCCCCAAACTTAGCCACAAAACCATTTACTCCATCATCCAAATCGTTAATGTACAAGGTAAAAAGAAACGGCCCCAACACCAACCCCTGCGGAACACCACTAGTAACCAGTAGCCAACCAGAACAGGATCCTTTTATTCCCACCCTTTGCTTCTTGCCAACCAGCCAATGTTGCACCCATTCTGTTATCCTACCTGTAATTCCATGACCTCTCATCTTATTAATCAGTCTCTTGTGTGGCACCTTGTCGAAGGCCTTTTGAAAGTCTAAATACGCAACATTTACTGTCTCTCCCTTATCCACCCTACCTGAGATTTCTTCAAAAAACTCCAATAGGTTGGTCAGGCAGGATCTTCCCTTCATGAAACCATGTTGGCTTGGACCTATCTTGCCTTGCACCTCGAGTTATTCCATAACCTGATCCTTGTGGATTGATTCTAATAACTTTCCCACCACCGATGTCACACTAATAGGTCTGTAATTTCCTTTATGCTGCTTCCCACCTTTCTTATACAGCGGAACTACATTTTGCAGTGAATTTGGATAGTTAGTGGTTTTAGGTTGGAGTGCGTACTTTTGATGAAACAACAGGTAAAAAAAAAGGCCTCCATCCAAATATAATGATTTATAGTGTGTTACAACTTAACACTTCCTTGGCAAATCATTGGTAATTAGAAGTGATTTACAAAAGATCAGAAGGATCTCACTCATTCCCTTGTATTCTGACACTAACACCTATAACCACTTAAGCAACTGATACAAAAATGATTTCATGTCATGGCTTGTTAATTAACTTATTAATCCTTCCCTCAGTTCACCCTTATCTCACAGAGTCATAAAGCACAGACACAGGCCTTCAACCCAGTCCATGTGACTATCAGGCACCCAGTTACACCAACCCCAATTTTTCCTTTCAGATTCCCATCAATCCATTCCTCCCAACCCCCAATACTCCTTCCATTGACCTACAACAAGGGCAATTTACAATAGTTAATTCATCTACCAGCAGCACTGGAGACGATTTGCCAACAGCAGCTTTTAACTGTGTACAGCCTCCAGCAGGCACAGTAGTGTAGTGGTTAGCGTAACGCTTTACAGTGCCAGCGACCCAGGTTCAATTCCCGCTGCTGTCTGTAAGGAGTTTGTACGTTCTCCCCATGTCTACATGGGTTTCCTCCGGGTGCTCCGGTTTCCCCCCACATTCCAAAGACGTATGGGTGAAGAAGCTGTGGGCATGTTATGTTGGCGCCGGAAGCATGATGACACTTGTGGGCTGCCCCCAGAAAGATGCATTTCACTGTGTGTTTCGATGTACATGTGACTAATAAAGATATCTAGATATCTAAAATCCAGCACTTGTGCTTCTCATTTAAGCTTTGAGTTTTTGATTGTGAGGCTGTCAGTCCACCAACGAGAGCTGGGCAAGCACGCTGCAGTTGATGGGGTTGTGACTATGAAAGGCGCATGTCCATCTTTGCTGAGGGGGAAACTACTGCTGAGATAGAAAGAATGTGAAAAAGATGAGGCAGAGTGAAACCCTCTCCCAACTAGAACTGTAGGACTGCACAAGCAACAGAAGATGCTAAAATTTCTGCATTTAACACAGAAAATGCAGGAAACAGCTAGCAGGTAGTATAGCACAATGGGGAGAGAGCAACAGGTTTAATGTCTCAGATCATCATCCTTCGATCAGAACCGGGAAGACTTAAAAATGAAACAACGTGCAGAGAAGGGGAGAAAACAGGTGTGGAATCCAGCAGAGGCTGATTGTGAAGACCAGTAGTCAGCTGAACGAAGGGGTGGTCAAGGTTGGTGAATAACAAAAGGTGTGTCTGAAGGAGGTGTGCATAGGAGAAGAGGAATAAAATCCAAAGGAAGATGCGGAATACCGGAAAAGTGAGAAACAGAGTTGAAAGGACTGGTTAGCTGAAATTATTGGATTTGTTTTTGAGCCCTCAGTACTGCAATGTGCCAAGCTGGAAGCCTCATTGAAACAATCTGGGAGTCCAAAAACAAAGAGGTTAGAGTGGGAGTGGGAGGTAACAGTAGTAACAGAAGTAACAGGTGATTGGCATCTCAGGATCAATGTTGTGGACTGAACGGAGGTGTTCTGTAAAGTGACCATCCAACCTGAATTTGGCTTCTCCAGTGTAGAAGAGACCACACCATGAGCACTGAATACAGTACACTAAATTGGAAGTAGTCCAAGTGAATCACTGCTTCACCCAGAAGGGCTCTTTGCTTTCCTGGATGATGGGAAGAGAGCGGTGTTGCATGGGAAGGTACAGTGAAATGAGAAGCGGGCACTGGTGGAGATGAAAGAGTGAACCAGGGAATTCAGGAGAGATTGATCCTTTTGGAATTCTGACAGAGGAGGGGAAGATGGTAACGGAATGATCTGTTGAACGCAGAGGCTGGTAGGGTGAAAGATGAGGTTCAGGGAAGCCTATCCAACTTCTTGGTGGGAGAGTGAGGAAGTGCAGAATTTGGAAGAGATGAGGCTGAGAGCTTTGTCAACCGTGGTGCAGGGGAGACCCCATCTGAGGCAAAAGGAAGGCACCTCAGTAGTACTCCGTTGGAAAGTGTCATTGTCAGAACTGATGTAATGGAGCCAGAAAAAATGAGAGTGTAGGGGTATGTTTTTATGGCACTGGAGATATTGGTGCAGCTGGTAAAAGATATAAAAGAACAAAAGGGTGCTAGCTCAAGTAAGAACAAACAAATAAAAGATATATAAGGGCTTAATTGATACGTTGGCTTCAAAGGAAATGTTTTCAAAGGGGCCATAGGCTACAGCAATTAACCTCTGTGGGAATGTGGGAGAAGTGCTGGCTTTAGGAACATCTGGTCAATAGGATGTGACTACTAATATAAGTAATAGTTACAAGTGGCACCCATTGATTGGTTGGATCAAGGGTGTTTGGTTATGATCAGGATACTGACCAGGGCCAGGGGTCTCACCTCTGGTTGGTCACTGGCTAATAGTTAAATGTTTGAGGATTGGTCAAGACATTGTTCATCTATGATGTGTAACTTTGGAATTGGATGATACAGCTCTATGCTTAAAGTATAAGTTGTGATGTTGCAGTCTTCCTGTATCAATGTATCTAGGGGACTTCATTGTATATTCTTGAAAGGACTGGTGAATAAAGTAACTTGAGTTTTGACTGATTATTGTGGGGATTTGGAGAGTGTTTGAACTCCTGTAGCAGGGAGACTGGAATAGAATCCTAACAGGAAGAAGATGCTCCCTCATGCTGTAAATTCCTGTACTTCATGCCCAGGAATTTGCTTCTATCATCCAAAGCAGCCAGGCCCAATGTGCATCCAGCACCTCTGGACATTTGAAAGGGAATTTCTGTCAGTAGATCAGGAGGAAGGTGGTAAGTTGTTATTTATTTTATCTCTTTTAATTACTTCTTAATGTTTTAATGCTTTTCAATTTTTTAAATAAACTTTGAAAAATCTTTGCAGTGATTTTAATGTTTTTGAAGTATCTCTATAATATTCATTATAATAGAGAGCCTTAATAGAGACATCAGGCAGATTTCTATCCCAAGCCTGCCTTCTGTCAAAAGCCATTGAGGCTTCCTGGGTCAGATATTCAGTGGTATGCTGCCTGTGGTCTCCTTATTGTCGAGGCTTTGCTACACCTCGCCCCATCCCTCCCAGGTACAAAGGGTTGGCATCTCACCCCTCCGCATCCAAACCCGGTGAGCTCCGCAGATGGCAAATATGCTTCAGATCAATTTGGCCCAACAGTTAAGGAGGAATAGGATCAATGAAGAAAACATCAGCGACCCGGGTTCAATTCCGGCCACTGTCTGTAAGGAGTTTGTACGTTCTCCCCGTGTCTGCGTGGGTTTCCTCCTCCCACATTCCAAAGATGTATGGGTTAGGAAGTTGTGGGCATGTTATGTTGGCACCGGAAGCATGGCGACACTTGTGGGCTGCCCCCAGAACACTCTACACAAAAGATGCATTTCACTGTGTGTTTCGATGTACATGTGACTAAAAGATATCTTATCTTATCATTAAATATTAAATAGAACATATAAATTGATTTGCCTGGATTACATTAATGAACGGTCAGAGAAACAACCCATAGTCATTAGAGATAACAAACAAAATAGGCTTTGTAGCAGTAAATGCATAAAGAATATATTAAATAGTGTAACAGGACCGTAACTGAGAAATCAGAAAAGACAAAACAGAAAATAGATTTAGAGCAAAAGAAAGTAGGACAATGATAACGAGGTAGTTGGACTTCAGTCTGGAATTAAAAGGGAGGTTCTGAACACAAAATGTAACTTAATAATAGAGAAAAGCAGCTACTTTTAAGGGACAACAGTATAACACGGAGGGGGCTTGGCTCGGGGAACAGGCAACTGGATAGAGAGACAACATGATTAAGTGGGACTGGAAATCTGAGAGCACTTATTCAGGAGCTAAGAGAACTGAAGAAAGAATATCAGAGCATTGAAGTCCAAAGAAAAGGGATGAAACAAGATCCAAAGAGTCATCATTACATTTAAGTTTTTATCACTATTGTTCCTCAGGGACATCTTATTATCTACTTGCCTATTGATAAATCTGACATTTTAGAATGAACAGGATGTGTTCTGAGAGACTTGCATTGACTGGTTGCTGTCACAACAGAAACAGTCACACAATTAAGTCAAACCATTTGTCCCTGAAGCTTTGGTATCATATGAATAAACTTTTGTTGTCTGACATGGTATGTGATGCAGTGTTTTGGATATTGGGGTCAGTTCTTTGAGATGGATCTCCACTTTCCCTTCAATGAAATCATGTAAAATCTTTGATCCACTAACCCGGCTGAATTGGATGGAAAACTGCCCTTCACTGCCAGAGCACCGATCACTCACAGCACAATGCTTCACTTACTCATAAGGAGGGTTTGTTGGATAAGGCGTGACAGTCATGTTAAATAATTCTGGGAGAGATGGACGTTTCCTCATAAAATCAAACAGGAATTTAACATTTTACCAGGTGTTGAGGAACTAAGCTTTCTCTTCAGGACTGCACAGTCAAATAATTCAGACACTAGAGCAACTGGCAGAAATGTCAGACAATGAATCTCCCAACATTAAGTCAGAGTCTCAGAACACTGGAGGAAGGTATGATTCAGAAAACCTTCTTCAATCATAAATAGTAGGTCCACGGGAATGGGATCAGTAGTCGTCAGGAATGAGAGGAGCGAATATGTAGGGGGATCACAGATATCTGTAGGCATAATAGGGTTGTAATAACAGGTGATTTAACTTCCCTAATATTGACTGGGATTGCCAAAGTGCTGGGTCAGAATTTAACTGTGCATATATGTAGATGGCCCAACTAGAGAGGTACAACAATTGACCTCCTCTGGGAAATAAGGCTGGGCAAGTGACTGAAGTGTCAGTGGGGGAGCACTTTGGGACCAGTGGCCATTATTCTATTAGTTTTAAAGTAGTTATGGGAAAAGATGTGACTGGTCCTCAAGTTAGATTCTTCATTTGGGGCAAGGCTAATGTTGATGACATTAGACAGGAACTTGCAAAGGTTGATTGGAAGAGGCAGGTAAAGGGACGTCTGGCAAGTGGGAAGCTTTTAAGGGTGAGGTAGGGAGAGTTCAGGGCCAATATTTTCCTGTTAGAGTGAGGGCAAGGCTGGCAGGATTGGGGAACCCTGGCTGGTAAGGAATATTGAGGATCTGGTCAGGAAAAAGGAGGCATATGTCGGGTATAGGCAGCTGGGATAAAGCATCAGGGATGTAGGCGTATACTTAAGAAGGAAATCAGGAGGGCTATAAGAGGACATGAGTTATCTTTGGAAGATACGATGAAGGAGAATCCTAAGAGACTCCTAAGTGTATTAGACGTAACTGGGGAGACAATAGACCCCCTTAAGGATCAATATGTCATCTGTGTGTGGAGCTACTGGAGATGGTGGGAGGGTTGTGAGGTCTTAAGTGAATACTTCTCATCTATGTTTATGTTAGAAAAGGTCATGGAAGCTGGGGAATTCAGAGAAGGAAACAGTAATGTCCCGAAACCTATTGATATATCGAAAGAGGAGGTGTTGGTGGTCTTGAGGTGCATAAAGGTGGATAAATCCCTGGGTCCTGACCAAGTGTATCCTAGGACATTGTGGGAAGCAAAAGAAGAAATTGCTGGATCCCTGGCAGAGATTTTTGTATCTTCCTTAGCTACAGGTGAGGTACTGGAAGACTGGAGGGTGGCTAATCTTGATTAAGAAGGGCTGCAAGGACAAAGCATGGAACTACAGGCCGGTTAGCCTAACATCAGTGGTGGGAAAGTTACTGGAGGAGATTCTGAGAGACCGGATTTATCTGCATTTGGAAAGGCATGATTAGAGATGGTCAGCATGGCTTTGTGCATGGGAAATCATGTGTCACATTTTTGACTGAGTTTTTTGAGAGGTGACCAAGAGGATTGATGTGGACAGGGGGTAGATTGTGTCTAGATGGACTTGCTAAACTGCCTTACTAGCCAATTGCTTTGATAGGCTTCTTGGTCATTGAGTGGAAAGACTTCAGCTGGTAGACCTGCAGTGGAGAAGAAGGGAGGGAAGAGACCGTGTTGGGGTTCATGTGGTGCAGAGAGGGGTTTTCGGAGAACTTCTGGGTCACTATGACATGGATCATTTTGGGGGAGATTAAGAAGTTGAGGGGAAACATGGCAGGGGAGCAGGTGAGTGAGGTGAGGTACACAGTTGGGCTGGTGATTGGTGAAAATTCAAACCCACTTCTCCCACGTCAATCTCTGAGCCACGCATTTAACTCTCTGATCTTATTGACCCTGTGCCAACTTGCGCGTGGCTCAGGTAGCAGTCCAGAGATTATTACCTTTTTAGTTCGGCTTTTCAATTTAGTCCCCAGCTGCTCAAATTCCCTCAGCAGAATCTCTTTCCTTGTTCTACCTACGTCATTGGTACCCAGATGGACTACGACAACTGGATCCTTCCCCTCCCACTCCAAATTCCCCTGCAGGTCAGATGAGATGTCCCAAACCCAGGCACCAGGCAGGCAACACAGCCTTCAGGTCTCTCGATCCTTGCGACAGAGAATTGTCTATTCCCCTGACTATACGATCCTCAATTACAATGACATTTCTCTTCTCTGGCCCCTCTTGAATGGCTCCCTGAGCCACAGTGCCACGGTTCCGTTGCTCATCCTTCCTACAGCCCCCACTCTCGCCCACACAGGGAGCAAGAATCTCAGACCTGTTGGACAAGCTCAAGGGCTGAGCTCCTCCAGCACTACCTCTTGGATCCCCCTACCTGCCTCACTCACAGCCACACCCTCTTGTCCCTGACCACAGGCCAAATTTGAAGTAGTTAATCTAATGGGTGTGACTGCCTCTCGAAACACAGTGTCCAGGTAACTCTCTCCCTCCATGACATGTCACAGTGTTTGAAGCTCAGATTCCAGGTCATCAACTTTAAGCCTGAGTTCCTCAAGCAACCAACACTTGCTGCAGATGTGGTCACCAGGAACCACAATGGGGTCCACCAGCTCCCACATCATGCAGCTACAACACATCACCTGATGGAGGTTGATGCAGGGGACGGGTGGTGGTGGAGTACAAGGGTGGGTGATACACTTGTGACTGTTTAACAGCAGTGACCTGAGATGATTTCATCATAGAATCATACAGCAAGGAAACAGGCCCTTCAGCCCACTGAATCCATACCCACTATCAACCATCCATTTACACTAACCCTACGTTAATTCCATTTTTAATTCTTTTCATCTCCCCCCCAGATTCTGCCATTCACCCACACACTAGTGTCACAGGGAGAACGTGCGAACTCCACATCAACAGCACCCGGGGTCAGGATTGAACCTGGGTCTCTGACACTGTGAGGGAACAGCTCTACTAGCTGCATCACTATCCCACTCCGTCTCTGTGCTTCCAATCTTGCAGCCGTCAAAATGTGGAGCTTACGGAGAGATCTGTGCCCTGGTGTCTTCCAGTTGGGGTGGAAGGATTACGGAGATCCATCTGGAGTTGGGCATGAAATAATCTCATTTTCCTCGGATCAGTGGGGCGGTAATAAAGCAGTTTACAGAGCCAACTTACCAGCAAACAATTCATCTTAAAGGAAACAGCAGCCAGTGACATTTACCTGAAGTCAGCCCAGATATTCTATTGTTTGACTGCTAAATTAACAGTTGCAATTTTTTAAAGTTAAAGCACACAGAGGAAAGTGAGATCAGGCCATCGAGGTTGCTTATAAGTGGTTTGGAGCACAGGGTTGGGAGAGTTGGGATGTGATTAGGAGGTCTGGGCGATGAGATTGGGAGAGGTGGAGCAGGGATGAGATTGGAAATAAGGATGGGATTAGGAGAGATGAAATAATGGAGGGGTTGGGAGAGGTAGGGAAGATGTGGGAGCATGAGAGAAATACATTGGGATACATGGACTAAGGAATGAAAAAGGAAGAGAACAACTGGGGTCACAAGAGATGGAACTAGTAACAGGCCATTCATTCCTTGACTTTGCTCTATTCCATAAAATCATGGCCGATCTTGTACCTCAGTGCTATTTTCCTGCACTAATATCTCTTGATGTTTTTAATATCCAAAAATCTATTGATTTCTTGAATAACTCAGTGACTGAACAACCACAGCCCTCTCAGGTAAAGAATTCCAAAGACTCACCGACCTTCGGTTGAAGAAACTTCTCCTTACCTTTGTCTTGAACCACTGGCTTCTTACTTGTGTGATTGTGACCCCTGATTCTGAACTCTTCGACCAGGTGAACCATTCTCCCTACAACTTCCCAATAAAGCACTTGAAGAATCTTGTATGTTTTACCAAGATCTTCTGTTTTTCTGAACTTGAGTGAGGATAAGTCCTGTCTGCTTAATATCTTCTCATAATATCAACCACATATCCCAGGAATCAACTGGTGAACCTACATTACACCCTCTCTACAGAAAGCATATTTTTACTTTGGGACCTGAACACAATATTCCAGGTGCAGTCTCAAAAGGACGTTACGTAATCACAGAGACACAGGAGACTGCAGATGCTGAAATCTGGAGAAACAATCTGCTGGAGGACCTCAGTGGGTTGAGCAGCATCTGGGGTGGGTGGGGGGGGGGGGGGGGGGGAAGGAAATGTTGATGTTTTGGATCAAAACCAGGGACCTAAACAGCCTGCAATTACAAGAGTTGTAACACTTGTTCTTCTACCTCCTCCCTCACCACTATCCACCGAAACAGCTCTTCCAGGTGAGGCAAAGATTCACATGCACCTCCTCCAATCTGAGTCACGATGCAGGGTTTCCTTCACCCCCCACAGATGCTGCTCAGCCCACTGAGTTCCTCCAGAGTTGTTGTGTAATTGCAGTAATATGTCTTCACATTTGTGTTCAAATCATCTTTTAATAAAGGTTAAACAACATTTGCCTTCCCAACTGTAGCTAAATCTGCACATCATTTGTACATAAGGATACCTGGGTCCCTCTGGACCTCACTATTTAAAATAACTCTACATATTAATTTTTTCCACCCTGTAATCCTTTAGAATGTCCTGGCCCATTCCCTGAATCTGTCTTGATCCCCCTTGGCCTCACAATCTACCTTGTTATAACCTTGCACCTTATTGTCTGCCTGCACTGCACTTTCTCTGTAACTGTAACACCTTATTCTGCATTCTGCTATTGCTTTTCCCCTGTACTACCTCGACGTACTAATGTGATGAAAGGATCTGTATGGATGGCATGCAAAACAAAGTTTTTCATTGTACCTTGGTACATGTGACAATAATAAACCAATTTAATTTACCAAGGTGTGGTAACTTGTATTACAATAATACAGAAATGGTGATGAGCTGGTTTATCTGCATGGAGTCACCTTTATTTCTCTCTGCCTTTGCCCCCGACACCACCCCCCCCCAAGCTCCCCCTGCTAATTAAGGTGGCACTACAGCAACCCAATGCAGATTACCACAATGAAATACCCAACTCAATATACTACACTCCTCCCCAGGAGTATACAGATTATAACAACCCATCAACACAGAACAAAACAGTTATCAACTCCTGGGCTGAAGCAGACTGTTCATTGTTGGAAAGGATCCAGATTATTCTTCCCACTTTTAGACCTTGCTGCCATAGCTGATGTATTCAATTTAAAGGCCAAGTCTCTCTGGTGTATTCCATTGCCTTGTTTCATATTTTCACTCAGAGTGATTGATGCTGGGTGATCATTTGCCTGTGGAACACATCCTGCTGCACTCTCACAAGGAGGGGCAAAGTCCTCCATGATCGGGTAGTATATCTGCTGGTGGTGGTAGAATTCGTGAAGGTATGAAGAAAGTCCACATGAACGTGGGCAAGTCTACGTTCAACTTGACCTGCGTAGGTCAACGTTCTCTTATGCTTGACGACATCTCCAGAAGTGGGTTTCTGAAATCCCAGACCATCCCCCTTTCCTCAGGATACAACATCCCGACTAGCCTGATCACGTCATACTGTATCACCTCGACTGTTGCAGTGATGTTTGGAAACTGAGGATAAACCAGGCTTCAGCAAAGTCAACCAAGGGTGAGATTGCTGTTTCAAAACCAACTCAGTGGGAAACCCCTCAGTCACCAAGTGAGAGGTTCCAGTATGCAAAGAGAAACAAAACCAACCTTTTTTTTAAAAAAAGGAATGGACTGAGAACCCTATTTTGTCCAGACCTTCATGAAGGTTATTTACAGGAAAACATGTTGGGGACAAAATATGATGGGCCCTCAGGAAGAGCTCAAATTTGTACACAAAGTGAGGACCATTGTCTGATACGTTGCCTTGCTAATCCACAAGATGTAAAGAAATGCCTCCAAGGATTCACAGTCCTTCAGTGGTTGCTATTTGTGGGGGAACAAATGACAACCCAGAAACTGCAGCTTTTGTGTGGACTGTGTGAGAGCATTCCCATGGTGTAGTGGCGCAGGACCATGGATGTTGAGGTGCAGGGTCTGATTGATTCCAAACAGCGTCACAGGGTGCACCCTGACTCTCAAAATTCTGTGTCCTTATTCCAGCCACCAGGGATAACACCGGGCCAAGGACTTAGTGCAAGAAATGCCAGGGTGACACTAATGTACCTTGTGGATAGCAACTGTTTCCTGAGGTTTTATGACTCTAGGGAGTCACAGGATGAGGCCCTGATCTAGTCTCCTCTATGAAAGAAAGGACACAGTGTTGTGTCTCTCAGGAAGTTGGGCTGGCTCTTCAGGGTTAAATCCAAGTCTTTTGAAAGATCGGGATTCCATCTTTAATCTGTTGCAATGTCACTTGACGCCATGGGTAGGTCCCCAATTTGCCATAAGAACAGAAATCACGAGCAGGAGGAGCCTATCTGTCCTTTGTGATGTTTGCACATCACTCAAAAGAGCACACTGATAACTGCATGGTCCTGAACATCTGTACTTGTTGTAAGGCAACAGAGGCAAAGCCCAGTTGCTGCATTCTCAATGCTGGAGGATTGAAGTGCTGACATTGGTCCAAAGAGGTTTGTGACCTCTCAACAACCTGAATTTTCATCTGTTCTTGTGAAATATCATGAATACAAAAATTATGTTCAATGCTTTTCTAATTTGAGCATAATTTTGCTCACTTGGTGCTAGGGTCCTGGAAATGAAAGTAATTGGTTGTTCCACACTTGAAGGGAACACATGTGAGATGACTGCACCAACTCCACATGGGGATGCCAGGTTTTCTGTTATCAAGTAAATTTTTTGGGATCTGGATGATGTTGGCAAGGCGGTTTGTCGTTGAGGTGGTGGTTTGACCTGCCACTGGAACCATTGCAGTTCTGCTGAAGATACTTCTGTAGTGTTGGATAGGGAGTTCCAGGATTTAGACCCAATGGCAAGGAAGAAAGGTCAATACATAATTGATAAACAGAGGGGTGAAAGGCTAATATGGGAACGTGGAGCTGACGTTACAGTCAGATCTGTCGCAATTACTTTGAATGGTGGAGCGGGCTGGAGAGTCCAAGTGGCCAACTACTGCTCCTGCTTCATGGGTTCAGATAATCTTGTTTCCAGGGATGAACGCTGAATGTTACCGCACACCTTCAGTTCTGCTATTATTACCATCAGTAACCCTGGGCTATAGATGTCAGGGTGCAAGACTTGTAGCCTGTCCAGTCGCTGAATCATGTCAATATAAAAATAACAGATAAAGGGTTAACCCTACCAAAGAGTCGCTGGAGTGTGGTGTCCAATAGTCCAAAATAACCAGTATCAAAATAGTGCAAACCAAGGAGGATGTGTTCCAGGAACAAGAACCCGTCCCTAAATATTACTAAAGTGTTCCTCGGTCAATAGTACAATAATCCTTTGAAAGATGGCCTCCACATCCTGTTACTCTGTTCCAGACTTGAATTATATTATTGTTTCCTTTGAATTCAATATTTCAGCAGGTCATAGGCAGATGGAGGTTCTGGGTCACTTATGAGTAATATCCTGGTTCAGTTGTAAAATCACAACATCACAAGAGAAAGGAGCAGAAGTAGGCCATTCGGCCCATCGAGTCTGCACCATGAGCTAAACTAAACTATTCCTATCTAACCCCAATTTCCGGCCTTTTCCCCATATCCCTTGATACCCTGACTAATTAGATACCTATCAGTCTTCTCCTTAAACACCCCCAATGATCAGGCCTCCACAGCTGTATGTGGCAAAGAATTCCATAAATCCACAACCCTCTGGCTAAAGAAATTTCTCCTCATTTCTGTTCTAAACGGGTACCCTCTAATTTTAAGACTGTGCCCTCTGGTCCTGCACTCACCCACCCAGTGAAACAGCTTAGCCACATCTACTCTGTCCAGTCCTTTCAACATTTGAAATGTTTCTATGAGGTCCCCTCTCATTCTTCTGTATTCCAGTGAGTACGGTCCAAGAGCCGACAGACGCTCATTGTATGAAAGCCCTTTCATTCCGAAATTCACTGAAAGCCATGGGAAAACAAAACCCTCCAAGTCATGAGAAGTGTATCGAACTCCTCTCTGAATATATTTAATGATTTGGCCTCAGCTGCCTTCTGAGTTAGAAAATTCTTCAGGATCATCGTTCTGTCTGAAGAATCGTCTCCTCATCGTAGTCCTAAATTCCGATGTTGTATCCTCAGACTCCTGGTTCTGGACTTCCCCACCACTGGGAACATCCTGGATCTAAGCTAAAGTGGAGAGAATAAAGAAAACAATGACCAGGACAACTTGATGTTAAAGGGCTGGGATCTTGTGCTGCAGATATCCCAACAAATCTTCAGAGACAAGGGGTCAGCCTGTAGCAGTGTTCCACTCTGATCATGCAGACGCTCAGTGCAGAGAGTGCGCCAGCTGTCGGGACTTGGTGTTGCTAATTTGTCCTGCAGAGGGTGGTGTTGGGACGATTGCCCTGATTTTTGGACCGGGTTCCTCACCACACCGCTGGAGCCTGTGCACTGGTCACGGGTGTAGGATTTAAGCACCAACCCTGAGTGCTAACAACGCATCAAGGTTAGAATCTTGTTAAAGCATGTGCTCTTCGCTAAAGCAACTGGTAATGTTCACAGTCGTCAACCCGTGATTGTCAAGTCCGTGGTGCATGGTTCTTTAGGGCAACTTCCATCCTGCTGTCTTGGGTGGCTCAGTTTGTTCTGTGCTGACTTTAGAAGTGTAACTGGTACTCCCTGCCCACATCCTGATGACCCTGAATGTTGTGTGTGGTCCTTTCAGTTGTATCATTCAGTTTCTCACTACTTTGTACCGAATGGAACTCGTGTAAACAGTGTGGGCTGCCCACTGAGGTACCAGTGTCTGCACGTTCATGGGCCCTCACTACCCAGGGTGTGGTGGTACCTCAGATATTGATGCCTCTGACATTTCCACATTTAATATCTATGTAGGAAAAGAGGAATATAGGAACATTAGTGGGGTATTTGACCATTCAAACTAGGTCTGATATTCAATGAGATCAGGACTGATCAATGATCCAACTCCACATGTTCACCTGTTTTTCCATATTCCTCTGCTTCACAAAAATATCCCAATCTTAAGTTTAAACTGAAAGACTGACCCAACATCTACCACAGTGTGCAGAAGAGAGTTCCATTTTGCCACCCTTTGCCTGCAGTGCTTCCGAATTTCCTTCCTGAAAGGCCTGGCTCTCGTTTTCAGACACACCCTCTGAGCCCTGAATTCACAGCAGCAGCAGTGATTTCTATACCTCCACCCGTTCAGCTCTCCTTGGCAATGAGTAAGCATCAAATCACTCAAATTCCAGGGGATGCAACCTAAATTGCTGTAATCTATCCTCTTAATTTACCCTGGGGAAGTTTGGCTATCAGTCTGGTAAATCTGAACTGCCTGTAGTCCAAGGCCAATATCTCTGTCCTAAGGTGTGAAGCCCAGAACTGCTCAGTTGTCCAGGAGTGGTTTGACAAGCACTTTGCAGACTTGTGGCATAACTTCCATTCCTTCACAATCTAACAAACAGCCAGAATTCCATTAGACTTCATGATTACGTACGATACATCCATGATACCCACAGATCCATCAGTCTCCGGATCTTCATCGATTCTAGATTTATTGTCATCCACTTGCCACAGTTTTGTCCACTTGTTTGTATCCGCTGTGTTTCATTGTATTTTATTGCTTCCGTCTTCATTGAATATAGAACATTACAGCACAGTACAGGCCCTTCGGCCCACGATGTTGTGCCGACATTTTAGCCTGCTCTAAGATCTATCTAACCCCTCCCTCCCTCATAGCCCTCCATTTTTCCTATCATTCATGTGTCTATCTAAGAGTCTCTTAAATGTCCCTAATGTATCTGCCCCCACGACCTCTGCCGGCAGTGCGTTCCACGCACTCATCACTGTGTAAAAAAAACTTACCTCAGACATCCCCCTTGTACCTTCCTCCAATCACCTTAAAATTATGCCCCCTCGTGTTAGCCATTGTCGCACTGAGAAAAGTCTCTGACTGTCCACTCGATCTATGCCTCTTATCACCTTCATTATATTATTTATAATATCTTCTATCTTTGTGCCATTAGCAAATGTAGAAACACAGCGTCCTTTCCCATCAATTAAACCATAGTAAATAGCTGTGGCCCAATACTGGTCCCACAAGACCTCATTCATCACATCTTCTTCAACACTCAGGCAATGTCCCAGTCATAGTCACCACCATGAGCTTTAACTTTAGCTACAAACAAGATACTGGAGGAACTCAGCAGGTCAGGGAACATCTGTGGAGGGAAATGGACAGTTGACATTTTGGGTCGAGACACTTCATATAGACTGAAGGATCTCAATCCAAAACATTGACAGTCCATTTCCCTCCACAGATGCTGCCTGACCCGTTGAGTTCCTCCAGCAGCTCTTGCTTTGCTCCAGATTCCAGCATCTGCAGTCTCCTGGGTCTCCGCACAACTGAAATGATGTTGGTAGTGTAGCGGTTAGCATAACACTATTACAGCGCCAGTGACCCGGGTTCAATTCTGGCCGCTGTCTGTAAGGAGTTTGTACATTCTCTCCGTGTCTGTGTGGGATTTCTCTAGGTGCTCCGGTTTCCTCCCACATTCCAAAGACGTGCAGGTTCGGAAGTTGTGGGCTTGCTATGTTGGCGCCGGAAGCGTGGCGACACTTGCGGGCTGCCCCCCAGAACACTCTATGCAAAAAAAGATGCATTTCACTGTTTGTTTTGATGTACATGTGACTAATAAAGTTATCTTGGCTTGATGTGTGACAAGCATGAAGCTCTCCATTAATGCAGCACTGCAATCTCTAGATTTGGATACCTCTGGTCTGAGTTTTAGGAAATGTAGATGCCAGTTGAAAGAGGTGAGAATTATTTGTGGGTAGTGATCATAATTCACTTAGACTGGGCAGAGGTATGGAAAGGAGCAATACAGAACTGGAGTAAAAGTTCTCATTTGGTGGTGTTCTAGTTGTGGGTAATGAACATACAGATTAGGAGCAGGAATGTGCCCCTCTGAGCAGGAATGTGCTCCTCTGAGCAGGGGTGTGCTCCTCTGAGCAGGAGTGTGCCCCTCACACCTGCTTCACCATTTAATAACATCATGAGTGTTCTGACGGTAACCTCAACACCGCATTCTTCGATACCTCTGCTGACCTTTCACTCCTTTGCTCATTGTGAATCTATATGCTTTTGCTTTAAAAATATTCAAAGACTTTCTTCACCATCCTGTGCAGAAGAAAGTTCCAAAGCCTCCAACCATTTTACCAATCTCTGGTGATCCTTTATTCTTAAAGCTTTAGTGTTATAATGTCATAGAGAGATACAACACGTAAACAGGCACTGAGTCCACACTGACCATCAACCACCCACTTACACTCGTCTCCATTTTTATTCTCCCCACCAGATTCGCCTCAATTCCCCATCAGATTCTACCCTTCACCCATATACCAGGGGCACTTTACAGTGGCGGATTAACCTACCAACCTGCACATCTTTGGGATGTGAGAGGAAACCGGAGCACCCAGGGGAAACCCACAAAGCCACAGGGAGAACATGCAAACTCCACACTGAGAGAGGTTTGGATTGAACCAGGCTCTCTGGTGGCTGTGAGTTAGCAGCTCTTCTAGCTGCGGCACTGTGGCACAGTACTCCTGATATGGCATCACCGTTATCCTATATAACCGAAACATAACTTCCCTCCTCTTGCACTCCATTCCCCTTGAAATAAATAATATTCCGTTAACTTTCCTAATTACTCGCTAGACCTAGATACATGTCTTTTGAAAATCATGCACTGAGGCACCCACATCCCTCTGCATCTCAGAGCTCCGCAATCTATGATTCGACAAAAGTAGTTTAGAAATAGTGACTTGAAGGAAATCAGTATCAGAACTTGGGAAGTAACCTAGGAGAAGGTAGTGATGCTTCAGAACAAAGATGTGCCCATGTGAGAATAGGTTGGGCTCCCAAATCTGGACACACAGACTCACTCACCGGGAACTTGGCTGTCAAGGATCATATTGGATGGGATAAAGCAGAGAAGGGACATACCTCAAAGACCCAGAACATAATGTGTGGTGTGTGTTGGAGTATAAAAACTGCAGGGGTGAAATTAAGTGAGGGAAGGTGGGCATGGAGAAATATTGGCAAATCCTAGGCTCAAGGTGAGAAGGGAAAAGTTTAAAAGGAGATGTGCTAAGCAAGGTTTTACAGAGAGTGGTAAGTGCTTGGACCACACTGCCAGGGGAAGTAGTGGAACCAAATATGATAGTGACACTTAAGAGGCATTTAGATGGGCACATGAACAGGCAGAGAATGGAGGGATATGGATCATGTGCAGGCAGAAGGGATTAGTTTAATTGGCATCATGAACAGCATAGACATTGTGGGCCGAAGGGCCTGTTCCTGTGCTGTACTGTTCTATGTTATATAAAAGGAAAACATTTTATGTATAAAACGGGGTCTGTCAGAAGGCAACAAGTGTGTGGAAGCAGAGAACATGAGTTTAACTCCAAAGGATACTTTGCGATAATCTTCAGAAAAATGGCACAAGGACACACAATAGGAGAAAGGAATAGGCCCCTCAGCCCCTCAAATCTGCCCTGTCATTTAATATGATGATGGCTGATCTACCCCAGGACTCATCTCTGTGCCAGATCCCCACAGCCCTACAATCCCCTAATTTTTTCCAAACTGTATCCACCTTCACTTTAAATACTTACAACGATCCAGCCTCCACAACCCCCTGGGGCAGAGGACTCCAGAGATTCACCACCTCCATGAGAATAATTTTCCATGTACCTTGGTTTTAAATGTCCAGCCCCTGTGACAGGCGACACAGGTATTTGCCCAGGGACTAGAATGTTGTTACTGTGATACCATTGTTTGAAAAAGGGAAAAGTGGTAGACCAAGTCACTACAAAACAGCCCACCTAACACAGGTACTGGATTAATTTAGAATCACAGACTCACAGAAAGGTTACAGTACAGATTGAATTAGTTTGGTTCTGTGGAAGTGTGATTCAGCTAATCTCACATCTCCACTCTTTCCCCAAAGCCCTGCAGGTCCTTGTCTTACAATTCTTGGAGAAAAATATGAGAAGCACCATGAAGTAATCAAATGACACAGTTTAATCGAGGACTGTCTCATGGATTTGGTCAGGAAAGCTCACATCTGCATACATTCATGGAATACTTTTGAGGCAATAACAAGGATTGATGTGGATGCTGCTTTTGACATGGCCTGTGTCAATTTTACCAAAATCATTGAACAAATCCTCAAATAGCAAAATAGGATGCAAGGGAAAGGGACAGTTTGCACCCAAAATTGGTTGAGTGGCAGAAAACAAAGATTAGTAGATGATAGGTAAGACTTGGTTTCCATGGTACTTATCGGTGATTTAAACTTCAGTGCAGGGAGAAGAACTGACAATGTTGATAGTGAGTAATAAAGGTGTATAAAGGTGCAGGAAGATACGAAAGGAAGGGTAAGGAGGTCAGGAAATCGGAATCAATCCAGAAAACTGTTGGGTATGGAAAATTGGAAGGGCATACATGGCAAGGAGTGTACAATAAGTGGTAGGTATATGAAGAGTATAGAGTAACATGAGTATATATGCACAGATCCCCACAGTTAGCAGGTTAGATAGTTAAGGTTAGTTAAGACATTCAGGATACCATCTTTATTGGCAGCCACTTGGAATGTGGTAAGGAGACCTCATGTTAGCACCATACAAATGGAAACAGTTGGGCTGCAGATAGAGTGCCATGCACAGTTCTGGCAAACATATTATTGAAAAGAATGTGATAGCGCTGAAGAGAGTAAGGAGGAGGTTTGTGAAATCGTTTCCTGAGCTGGAGAAGTTTAGTTATGAAGGATTGACCAGGCTGAAGTTATTTCAGGGGGAAATTTAACCGAAGTGTATAAAATAATGAGACCACAAGTTAAGGCAATTAGGAATGACCTATATCTCTAAGCAGAGCAGTGAATAATTGGGGAGCATGGATATAAAGTCAAAGATAGAAGCATTAGAAATGCAAGGAATTTTATTCAATGTGAGGAGTATTACGGATAAGGCACATTAATATTGGGCCTGGATTAGAACATGGAGATATGATGTTGTAGCCATTACAGAGACTTGGTTGGGAGAAGGGCAGGACTGGCAGCTTAGCATTCCAGGGTTTAATTATTTCAGACACAATAAAGGGGGGTGTAAAATAAAAGTGGGGGAGTTGCACTACTGTTCAAGGAGAACGTTACGGCAGCACTTAAAGAGGACATCCTGGAGGGGTCATCCAGTGAGGCAATGTGGGTAGAGCGCAGGACTAAGGAAGGTGTAGTCACTCTGATGAGATTACACTGCAGGCCTCCCAATAGCCAGAGGGAGATGGAGGAATAGATGTGTAGGCAGGTTATAGAAAGGTGTAAAAGCAATAGGGTAGTTGAAGTGCGTGACTTCAATTTCCTCAATATTGACTGGGACTCCCTTAGTGCCAGAGGCTTAGATGGGGCAGAATATTTTAGGTACATCCAGGAGGGTTTCTTGACACAGTATGTAGATAGTCCAACCAGGGAAGGGGCCATACTATACCTTGTAATGGAAAAATGAGCCTGGCCAGGTGATCAGAGTTTCAGTGAGAAAGCATTTTGGGAACAGTATTCTGTAAGTTTTCTGTTAGTTATGGATAAGGATGAGATTGGACCTTGGTGGAAAGTGCTACTTTGGGGGAAGGCTATTACGACAGTGTTAGGCAGGAGCTGGGAAGAGTAGATTGGGAGCAGTTGTTATTGGGTAAGTCCACATCCGACATGTGGAGGTTGATTAAAGGCCAACTGGTCAGAGTTCAGGACCAACATGTTCCTGTGAGGAAGAAATACAAGGATGGGAAGTCTTGGGAACCTTGGATGATGAGTAATGTTGCAAATTCAGTCAAAAAAAAGGAAACATGTAAGGTTTAGGAAACTGATATTGGACAGGAAATATAAAGGCAGCAGTAGAGAACTTAAACATGGAATCAGAAGGGCTAAAAGGGGCCATGAAATGCCTTTTGCATGAAGGATTAAAGAGAATCCTAAAGCATTTTATAATGACATTAAAAACAAGTGGGTAACTAGAGAAAGAGTAGGACCACTCAAGGACAAAGGAAGGAACTTATGCCTGGAGTCAGAGGAAGTGGGTTAAGTACTAAATGAGTACTTTGCATTGGTATTCACCAAAGAGAAGGACATAGAGGGTAGAAAGATCAGGGAGAGGTATGCTGATATTACAGAACATAGAACAGTACAGCACAGAACAGGCCCTTCGGCCCACAATGTTGTGCCGACATAGCTATCCCTTCCTACCTACAGAATGCCCATATCCCTCTATTTTCCTCTCATTCATGTGCCCATCCAAGCCCCCCTTAAAAACCCCCAATGAATTTGCCTCCACCACCCTATCAGGCAACGCGTTCCAGGCATCCACCACTCTCTCAGTAAAAAAAGTATCCCTCACATCTGTTCTGAACCTACCCCCCTCACCTTAAATGCATGCCCTCTGGTATTGATGCACAGGTATGCACAGGTGCAATGAAAAACTTACTTGCAGCAGCATCACAGGCACAGAGCATCATGTAAGCAGCATTCACAAGAAAAACATAAGTTAAACATAAATTATACTTCCAGGGCATGTTGAAATCAAGGAGAAGGTGCTGGGGCTCTTGAAGGTGGATAGATCCATGGGGTCTGATGGGATCTATCCCGGCTTATTGAGAGAGGTAAGAGAGGAGATTGCTGGGGCCTTGACAGAGATCTTAGTATCCTTTTTAGTAACAGACAAGGTCCTAGAGAACTGGACAGTAGCCAATATCATTTCTCTGTTTAAGAAGGGCAGCTGAGACAAACCAGGAACTTACAGGCCGGTGAGCCTTGCATCAGTGGTAGGGAAATCACTGGAAAAGATTCTTAGGGATAGGATTTATTCACATCTGGAAAAACATGGACTTATTAGGGATAGTCAACATGGAGCAGAGATCATGGCTTACAAGATTGTTTTGAGGAGGTGAAGATGACTGATGAGGGCAGGGCAGTGGATGTTGTCTACATGGACTTTATTAAAACTTTTGACAAGGTCGCCCATGGTAGGCTGATCCAGAAGAACAGGGCAAATGGGAACCATGGAGACTTCGGAGATTGGATTCAAGATTGGCCATAGAAGACAAAGGGTAGTGATGGAGGGATGTTATTCTGACTGGAGGTCTGTGACCAGTGGTGTCCCATCAGGATCAGTGCTGGGACCTCTGTTCGTAAAACGATTTGGATGAAAATGTAGGTGGGCTGATCAGTAAGTTTGCAGACAACACAAAAGTTGGTAGAGTTGTGAATAGTGAGGAAAGTTATCAAAAGATTCAGCAGGAAATAAAAAGCAGTTGAAAATGTGGGCAGAGAAATGGCAGATGAAGTTTAATTTGGATAATTTGTGAGGTGTTTCACTTTGAGAGGTCAGATGCTAGAGGAAAGTATACAGGAAATGATAGGACCCTTATGAGCATTGATGTACAGCAAGATCTTGGGGTGCAATCCATAGCTCCCGGGAAGTGGTAACACAAGTAGATAGGGTGGTAACGAAGGTGTACGGCATATTGCCTTCGTTGGCTGGGGTGTTGAATATAAAAATCAGGAAGTCATATGGTAGATATATAAACTTTTCTTTGGCCACATCTGGAGTATTGTGCGCAGTTCTGGTCACCACATTACAAGAAGGATGTGGAGGCTTTCGAGAGGGTGCAGAAGAGTTTCACCAGGATGTTGCCTGGATTAAGGAGTATTATCTGTAAGGAAAGGTTGGACAAACTTGGATTGTTTTCTCTGGAGCATTGGAAGCTGAGGGGAGACCTGATGGAAGTATATAAAATTATGAGAGGAATACATAGGGTAGATAGAGTTTTTTTCTCAGGGTAGATATATCAAATACTGGAGGGCATAGTTTTAAGCTGAGAGAGGGAAACTTTAAAGGAGATTTATGTGACACGTTTTTTTACACAGAGAATGGTAGGTGCCTGGACTGCACTGCCTGGGGAAGTGGCGGAAGCAGACATGATTGCAACTTTAAAGAGGCAATTAGACAGGCACATGAACAGGCAGGGAATGGAGGGATGTGTAGGGTGGTGGGACTAGTTTGGAACGTCATCATGGTCGGCACAGAACTTGTGGGCCGAAGGGCCTGTTCCTGTGCTGTACTGGTCTATGTTCTGTTTGTTCTAGAAAAATAATTTCTTGCAAAGAGTGGACAGGCTCTGGTTAGAAGGAGCATCCCATTTATAGTGTACATGATGAGCATTTTCATGTGAAAGGCCATGGACCGAGAGCTGGGATCAGACTGATCAGTTTCTTCTTGGCAGGCATGGGCATGAAGGGCTGAATGGTCTCCTTCTGTACTGTACATTTCTGTAACTCTATGATACGTACAGTCACACAACTGTAGAGGCGGAGTAAATAAAGTTGTTTATTCCGTTGTACTCCAGCACAATAGTGACCTTGCTTCTAGAAATATTACTCAGATATATTAGGGACCTGGACAACCATCCTGTTATACGTTTCAAAGGTGATGGTGACCTCTATATATTAGTGCAGTTATAATATGCCTTTGTATTCCCATTAATTAATTTGAACCACTATCAAGTCCAAAATCATACAGGATAGGAATAAGCATAAGGCAGGATGTGGATGAGCCGTGTGTGGGATGTGTGGTGGGGAGGAGATAAGGATCTAGGTTGGGGGATAGAGGAGAGACTAGGCTATAGAGTGAGACCAGGATGGGGAGGAGGGGAAGGAACAGGTGGTGTAGGAGAGCAGGGACTGTGTATATGGGCAAGGAAGGAGATGTGAGTTGTGTGGGAGGGACGGGGCAGGATGTGAGGGAAGGAGTGAGGAGGTGGGGTTAGGGGATGGGGTATGTTTTACTGGGGGGAGCAGCGAAGGAATGAGGGGGGGTTCAGGGACTGTGTGTGGGAGAGTGGGTCAGGGAAGAAGTGAGCTGGAGGGGTTGGGGACTGGGTGTGAGGGGGAGAGGAGTCACGATGTGAGGGAAGGGGTAAGGTGGTGGGGTCAGGGACTGTGCATGGGAGGGAGGGGCCAGTTGCAGTTCTGACGTTATCCTTGATGATGCAGACAATGAATGAATTAAACAAGCTAATAACCAGTGACTAACTGTTGCAGACACTGAGGTGTCAGTAGTGGAATCAGACCAGAGAACGACTTGTCTTTGTTGCTGGGTCCACTGCTTTGGGAGTAACTGAGAAATGACACCAAATCCCTGAGTAGGAAGCTATTCCCGGGAAAAGAAATCGGAGCTTCCATGATAATGTTCTGCTTCCCCCTACCCCCCAAGTAAAAAATTGTTAAGGAAGCAACTTTTTTCTTTTTTTTTGAGCAGATTTTAAATTGTGAAGGAGCCAGGGAGGACAGGAGCAGAACAGTTTTCCTGTGAAGGAGTTGAATCCCACAGAAGGCGGGAGAAACTGCTTCTCACTCTGGGTTGTGAAGCTGTGGAGTTCACCTAGGAGTTGAGCTGGAAACTGTGTTAATATTTGGGACTAGACGGATGTTGAGTTGAAGGGAAAAGCAGGTCAAGGGAGCTGAGATCACAGAATGTAAATGTGATTAGAGCAAAGTGCTTGCGTGCAGGGTAAGTGTTGATGCAGAATCCTTGTGCTCAGCAACCTGTTTCTGTGCTGTGAATCCCATGTCTGGTCCACTGTGTCTCCCAACTAATAAGTCTGGGACTCTCTCTCTGGTATCATCGTGGTAGGCCTAGAACAGTGTGGTGGAGAAAATCAACCTGGGATCATGCTGAGCCCACACCTTCAATGCCAGGAGATTACCTTCCAGTGGGACTGGGATTAGCTCTAGGTTAACCAGCCAGCTCACTACCCCTGCACGGCCACACATGTGTGCACTGTTGGGAATTATTCCTCATTCCACGTTGTTCAATCTCTGCTGGTACTAAAGATAGGTGCTAAAAACGAGGCTAAAGCTTTCACAACCATATTCAGCCAGAAGTGCCATGTGGATGATCCACCTCTGTTCTTCCTGAGATCCCCACCATCACAAAAACACTCAATTCAATTCACTCCATGTGATATCAAAAAATGACTGAGAACATGGCATACAGCAAAGGCTGTGGGACTGAACAACATCCCAGCTGACCACTGAGGATCTGAACCGCAGAACCAGCTGCATCTCCAGCCAAGCCGTTCCAGCACAGTTTGGCCAGGTATGTCCTGTTCACAAAAAGCAGGACAAGTACAATCCAGCTAACTACTGCCCAGTCAGTCTACTGTCAATCATGAGCAAAGTGATGATGCTGTCATTGAGGACCTACTCAGCAATTATCTGTTCATTGATTCCCACCTTGGGTTTCACTGAGATCTGGCTCCTGACTTCATCACAGCCCTGATCCAAACATTGAATTCTAGAGGAGAAGGTAGAGTGATTGACATCAAGGCAGCTTTGACTAAATGTGATACCAAGGAGCCCTGGTAAAATTGAAATCAATAAGAATTAAGGGAAAAACTCCAGTGGTTGGAGTCACACTTCCTACTTAGGAGGATGGCTGAGGTTGTTGAAGGCCAATCATACCAGTCCAGAACATCACTGTTCAAGTTCCTCAGGACCGTGTCCTGGACCCAACCATTTCCAGCCACTTCCATCCTAAGGTCAGAAGTGGGGATGATTACTGATGATTGCACAATGTGTAATTCCATTTGCAATATCATCAATATTCAATGGCATCACCGTTACCTAACCCCTTTCTTACCAATCAATATCCTTGGGAATCATTGCTGATCAGAATTGTAGTTGGACCATAATAAATACTGTGAGTCCAAGAGCAGGTCAGGGTGTCCCGTGGCCAGTGACTCACCTCATGACACCCTGAGGCCTTTCCACATGTGCAAGGCACAAGGCGTAGAGTCATAGAGTAATAGAGCTTTGAAACAGGACCTTCAGGAGTGCAATGGAACATCCTCTACTTGCCTGGATGAATGCTCAACAACACTCAAGAAGCTCGACACCATCTGGGCCAAACCTGTACTGATCACCACCCTGAACATCCACTCACCTACCACTGGTGTAGCATCTACAAAATTTACTGTAGTAACCCTCTCAGGATGCTCCAACAGCACATCCCAAACCCCAAACAGAAGGACAAGGGCAGCAGGTGCATGGTACACCACCACCTGCAGGTTCCCCTCCAAGTCAACTAGGAAATATATTACCGTTTCTTCATCATCTCTGGGCCTAAATTCTGGAACTCCCTTCCCAACAGCACCGCACCTTCACAAGGAGGACTGCAGTGGTTCAATAAGATGGCTCACCAACACCTTCTCAAGGGCAGCTGGGGATGGGCAATACATGGGCCTTGCCTGTGACATCCAGATCCCAATAACAATAACATAAAAAGTGCCGGAGGTTGCCTGTACTTGTGGAGCAGAGGTCATTGGGCAGCGCAGAGAAATGAGGCAAATGGAACAAGTCCAGCAGAAATGTCCTTCATGCCTTGGACACCCCGACAGTTTTACTGTCAGAGGTGTAGTTACTGTGATATAACAACCCATGCACAGCAAGCACCCACAGTCAGCTGTGTGATAACAAAGTAATCAGTTAAGCCATGTTGGTTGTGGGGATGGGTACTACGGAAACCACCAAGGGCGAGGACATGAGAGACTGTAGATGCTGGAAATCTGGAGTAACACACAAAGTGCTGGAGGAACCCAGCGGGTCAGGCAGCATCTATGGAGGGAGATAGACAGTCGATGTTTCGGGACCCCTGCACTTTGGAAGTGGGCCACGCGGCGGGGTAGGTCGTAATCGACTGGGAGAGCACGGGTCTGTTTTCAGCACCCCGCCTGAAGGCTGCGGCCTGTGTCTGTACCACAGCCCAGTGTCAGGGTGAACTTGATCTCAAGTCTGTGCAGAGAGGAGACAGCCTCCCACTCACTCTGCTCGGTGATCCAGGCTGGCTGGGTGTTTTGTGCTCGTTGTATTTATTATTGCCACATAGACTGTATTTATTACTATGTACTCTGGATTTATCATTCCCATGTATCTCCGTGGTTACTACCATCAGGGAGGAGGTACAGGAGCCTGAAGACCCACACTCAACGATTTAGAAACAGCTTTTTCCCCTCCGTCATCAGATTTCTGAACAGTCCATGAACACTATCTCATTATTCCTTTTTCTGTACTAACTTATCTTGTAATTTATAGTAATTTTTATATCTTTGCACTGTACAGCTGCCACAAAACTACACATTTCAGGTCATGGAAGTCAGAGATAATGAGCCTGATTCTGATAAACTGTTGACTCTGTGTGCTTCACGCCAGCAAGGAATTTCATTGCACCCTGGTGTATATGACAATAAACTGATCTAATCTAATCTAGGCCACTCGGCCCGTCGTGTCTGTGCCGGTCAAGCAAGAAGTTTTTCAAGGCTCTTCAGAGACACGTCCCGGGGAGTTGGGAGAAGCGCTGAAAGTTTCTGCACCAGTCAGGTCCCGGCTGCAGACGGCGGGGCGGGGAGCCGAGCCCTCACTCCGTTAGCTGGAAGAGGTTAGAACCCCTGGGTAGGAGGTGCCCCGGGTGGTTTCCATCCCTCTGCAGGCGTTGCTGGGTGATGTGGCTGGCCGGGGGCGGCGCTCCCTTCCCGATCCAGGATGCTTCCAACTGTCCCATCCCAGATCGCTGGGAAAGGACTGCGAGGGGTTGGACCAGGCGACCGCCCACCGTATTTAAGCGCAGCGCCATTGTCAGTGAGGCCAGAGCGTTTCATTCATTACTTGTAAGAGTGGGTCGGCGCGTCCCGTCCCACCGTGGATCCCCTCCTCTGGGACTGCTCCCAGTCGCCACGATGCCTGCGGAAAAGAAGGCAGTTCAAAGCCCACATCTGCAGCGAGGGTTAGCCTGGTGATGCGAAGCCGGTTCTGCTCGCCTTCGCACTTCGAGGTAGGTTTTTTTTTAACGTTCTGTGCATTTCGGATACACGGCGATCGGTTCTGGGGAGCGTGGTGCATCGTACGGCACAGCCGGTGGCTCCGGATCGGTAGCCGCCTTGTCTCACGCTCTCCGCCCGTCCCCAGCCCCACACTACCCGGCGGGGCAATAGTCGTTATCGCTGCAAAGCACAAGTCGTTTGCAACTCTGCTTCGTTCTTTGTTGGTTCCATTCTTTATTGTAGAGACAAATATGTTTTCCCACAATCTGGCATGCAGATTTCACAGCGATTTTTTTGTTGTTGAAAGTCGTTGGCGTTTCATTGAGAAATCAGCCGGTGGGGATGTGCTTCTTCGGGGGGAGGGAGAAAGTTTGTATTAAAAGTTAGAAGCTTTCAAAGGGATGTCTTTATTGGAAGGGGGATGGGCAGGGGCGCTCCTATAAATCAGATTGGAACACTTCAAACCACTTTCTGCACTTTGAGGAACGGTTCAGACCCAGTGCTTGGTGCTTTGACATTGGTTCGGGGTGGAGGAGTCGTTAAATAACACCGCTTTTTTTAAAGAAATGACTTGCTTTCTGCATTGGATGGATTTCTGGGTCGAGGCCAGATTCGTTTGATCTAAACTGATTTGCAACAGCAGCGGTTTCCAAATGTAAAGCGCATGGGCTGGGTTAGACCCCTCAAAGGCTCTGTTTTATGGACTGTTTAACAGACCAGAAACCGTCTGGTGGCCCATATTTTTTTAACGCTTGCTTCCATACTTGAGTCTGTTTTCCCCGAGTCCTCTTTCTCAGGACTGAATGTGTTCAGGGAAGGCTCTCAGCTGCCTCGATGTGTCTTATTAAATCGACTGAGCTGCATATCGTCTCGGGTACCCAGAGGAGTTTTAAAGGTACTTATCCAAATGTTGGCTTTCATTGCATGGATTTCTCCTCGAGGAACTCTGGCTCATTTCCTGATTTGGTCCTCTTACAGTTGGGACCGGCTTGTGTTAATTGGTTGTCAAATCTTGTTGTAGTTACATGAAATTCCTGGACTTTTACCAGGATTTAACAATGATCATGTCAGTTTCCAACGAATGACACAGCCCCTACCGGGACGGCTCTGAAATAAATGCTCTCGACCAATTTGAGATGCAAGTTTTGCTATTTAACGAACGCTCGCCCTGTTGCAAATCTGAGTCTTGTGAAAAAGTTTACCACGAGGAGGGAGCCTCTGGCGGTGCTCCTGCCTCTGAGTCGGGGCCAATGGCGATCGGGGCTCCACTAACTAATTCTGGCCGCCCCGTGCCCGGTGGGAGTGTTCAGACCTCGGCACTGCACGGGTTCCGGAAATCCAGTCAAACCTCCGCTGGTCTCACGGCCATTCCTACTTGGGCTCGTTCATTGTTTGTCAACTTGTGGGGCTTTTCAGGGTAAATAACACTTGAACGCATGTTGCTGGCAGATAGAGCTGCAGCGGGGAAGTATTGCACTATTTGTTGATTTTTCGAGTGAGGTGTTAAGTATCATTCAGATAGCTTTATTGTCACACACGCCAGGTTGCAATGAAGCTCACACGGTAAAAACAAATGCAGCGACGAACACAAAATAACACGCTGGTGCAAAGATTGTTGTGCAATCTCAAGTAGTGCAAAAAATGCTGCAGTGATGATAATGGAAGAGTTAAAAATAAGAGTCTGAGAACGTGGGAAGGGGGTGTGAACGAGGTCATTGGTTCAGAAGGCTGCTAGCAGTGGGGAAGAAGCTAAGGGTTTTTATCCCCCCAAATGTTTTATTTGTAAATAAAGCAGTGCATTCATATGCTACCCTTCCATCTCCGTCACCCCCTGCCAATATCCAGCTCTTGGTGAACCAGTCCTCTGCAGGAGAGCCCTTAGCTCTGGCCTTTCCCCACAGAACGTTCCTCAATACATTGTACAAAAAACCTGCAGATGCTGGAAATCTGAAATTAAAAAAAAGACCCACAATAAATACTCAACAGGTCAGGCAGCATCTGCGGAGACAGAAACAGAGTGAACATTTCCAGGAGATGGCCTTTCATGGGGGGTAAAGCTGGAAACGTGCATGTTATTTTAGTTGCAGGAAAGGGAGACTAGGCGGGGGACAAAGGGAGCGGGCTGCGATTGGGTGCAGACCAAGAGAGACTGAATGACCTACATGGTGGTGGTGCCTGCCGAGAGGGAGGTGAAGACTCGTTCATGGCAGCCGGCCTGTCTGGAGGATGTGTGGGTTGAGAAAGATAAATAACAGCAGAGGAGAGAGAGAAACGCACCGCTGGAACTGTAAGATACAGAACTCAGGAGTGCTATTGGATCAGCTGAAAGACTGATTTTTCTGATATTGCTGAAATCATCATTGATTTGAGTGCCAAGGATTGTACCATGCCTCGATGCAAAGAGAGATGCTTTGAGGGCAACCTGCAGTGGTGCTGAGATAACGAACATGCACAAAGGTTCTGATATCTGGCCATCGCTGAGGGCGATATTGAGACCGACCTGGTGACCAGGTTCCTTCGTGCAATCGGGAGAGAGCGTTAGTGCTGCAATCCTCCTCCTGGATCACCTTGACTCTATGTTCCACCCAGTCCTTGGTGTGTGCCCGGGTTCTCTGAACCACTGTCCCAGCATTGTTATATAGTCAGGTCTGACAGTGGAGGAGAAAAAGGATCGCTTGGACCAGTTGCCAAAGAACATGGCTTCATTTTTGCTGCCATAAATTCTGCAAGTTCAGACTGGTCCCAGATGTCTGCAGACTTGCATGGATCCCACTTACAGGGAGACTGTCTTGTGTGCCTTTATTAACTGGAATTGTCACTCTTATACCAACCACATCCTTCCTTCCGCACTTGGCTAAAGACTCAATACAACACATAAACAAGGCACAGGAGACAAGCCAGCTGTGCCTAACCAAAGATTTGATCAGGAAGCACTCCATTTTCCACCCATTAACTTGGACTATGCTACCGATGTGCCTGTAGAACAGTTATATCCCATTGAAGATTTCCCTCCCTAAACCCTATTTTAGAGATCACACATAAATCGTTGGTGGGTACGCACTTAGAGTACTGTTAGGTCACCCTGTTAGGTCACCCTGTTATAGAAAAGATGTGGTTAAACTGGAAAGAGGGCAGAGAAGATTTATGGATGTTGCCAGGACTAGAGGGCCTGAGTTACAGGGAGAGGATGGCCAGGCTCGGTCTTTGTTCCTTGGAATGTAGGAGAATGAGGGGCGACTTTATAGAAGTGTTTAAAATCATGAGAGGCATAGATAAGGTAGATGATAACAGTCTTTTCCCCAAGGTAGAGGAATCCAAAACCAGGAGGCATAGATTTAGGGTAAGAGGGGAAAGGTTTGAAAGGGACCTGAGGGGCAACTTTTTTTACGCAGAGGGTGGTGAGTATATGGAACGAGCTGTCAGAACAGGTGGGGTTGAGGCAGGTACAATAGTATCATTTAAGGAGCACTTGGATAGGTACATGAAGGGGCAGGGCTTAGAGGGATATGGGCTGGATGCAGGAAATTGGGGCTAGCTGGGTGGGCACTGTGGTCAGTATGGACTCGTTGAGCCGAAGGGCCTGTATCCGTGCTGTATCGCTCTATGACTCCATGACTTCATGTATGTGTATGATATTCAGTCAAGCAACATTGTTCTTACTCCAAATACATCACTTCAAACAATTGCAAATTTTCTGGATTTCCTCACACACCAGCGCTGTCTGTGTGGAGTTTGCATGTTCTCCCTGTGACCGCGTGGGTTCATCTGGGTGCTCAGGTTTCCTCCCACATCCCAAAGATGTGCGTATCGATAGATTAACTGGCCAGTAAAGTTCCCCTGGTGTAATTGGGTGGTGGGAGAATGGGGTGGGGGGAGGCATTAATGGGCTCATGAGAGAATAGGTTAAAAGGAAATAAGAGGTGGACTCAGGCTGCTTTAAGAGCTAGCATAGATCCGATGATCGGAATGGCTTCCATCTCTGTCGTATGGAGGCATGAGAATGATGGGGTACTTTTATATGTTGTCTTTCTCAGTCCAAGACATATTGTTCTATTTACATACTGTCACCACAACGTCAGTTTCCCTGTATACATTTTCTTTGAGCAAGCAGTCCAAAAGTTTCTGTGTTTAAACCCCCTCAGTGCGCAATGGTAAGAAGGCCTTAAACTGGCCTTTCCCCTTGAACCTTTGTGTCAACTGCTTCAACACATCTCTCGGCATGTAATCCTAGACCAGGAAGGTGCCAGTCAGCAGCAGTCGGTCGTGGACACTTCCTGTCGGAAGTCCAGCGAGGTTTGAGCGGACCAGAGGGCATTATCACCAAGTTGATAACGTTGCATCAACAGTTAGTGTTTCATTGTGGGATGAGCGGACTGACCATCATGCCCACCTCAAAGACCGGCACAGCTACCTGTTCGGGTTCTGGATTATGTGCAGACTTTCCATTTAGTTCAGAGTGACGATGGGGGAGGGGTCACGGTTTTCAACAGAAGTGGCAAATTGTTTCAAGAATCCCAAAGACCACGACAGTTCATGGGTCGACGCTGTGAATATTGTTTTTGTACCTTTACTCACTACCCTCGGAGAAAAGTGAGCGGATTTTCAGATCGAATAACGGGCAATCAGATAGAGAAGTTTTGCCGTTCATTTTATACCTTCATATCCTTGGAAAATACTATGGGGAAGGAAGAACTTGCAGTTTGCACAATGCCTTCGCAACCTGGGTGTGTTCCATGGTGCATTGCAGCCACGTCCCACAGCCTGTTTGCCCAGGGTATGGGTAATAAACAGGGATGTGTTATTGATCAGACTGAGTTTTTGGTAATGTTGACTGAGGTGGAATATTGCCAGGACATCAGAAGGAACTCCCAAGCATCTTTAGAATATTTTAGAGGCACAAGAGATACCGGAATCTGGAGCAACACTCACAAATTGCTGGAAGAACCCAGCAGGTCAGGCAGCATCTATGGAGGGAAATAAACAGTCGACGTTTCGGGCCGAGACCCTTCATCAGGACTGGAAAGGAAGAGGGCAGAAGCCAGAATAAAAAAGGAGGGGGAGGAGCACACGCAGTCAGGTGATAGGTGAGAGGGGGAAGGCAGGTTGATGGGGAGGGGGGTGTGAGAAGGAGTGATGTGAGAAGCTGGGTGTGATCGGTGGAAGAGGCAAAGGGCTGAAGAAGAAGGAATCCGGTAGGAGAGGACAGTAGACCATGCAGTAAAGGGAAGGAGGTGGGGACTAGGAGGTGATGGGCAGGCCACGAGGGCGGGAGAGGGGAAAGGAAAGGGGTGAGGGGGCCACAGGAATGAGGGAAAACGAAGGGAGAGAAAGGGGAAACCAGAGGGGACGGGTTACTGGAAGTTACAGAAGTCGATGTTGAGGCTGTCAGGTTGGAGACTACTAAAACGGAAAATGAGGTGTTGCTCTTCCAGCCGGCATCTGGCCTCAACGTGGCGAGGAGGCCATGGATGGACACGTCAGTATGGGAAGTGGAATTGAAGTGGCTGACCGCTGGGAGATCCGATCCTGGCTGTTGTGGCGGACGGAGCGAAGGTGCTCGACGAAGTGGTCACCCGATCCGTGTCGGGTCTCACTGATGTACAGGAGGCCACTCCGGATGCAATAAGTTACACTCTCGGATTCACAGTGAAGAGCTGCCTCACCTGGAAGGATTGTCTAGGGTCCTGAATGTTGGTGAGGGAGGAGGTGTAGCGGTAGGTGTAACACTTTGCAGGGTTAAGTGCCAGGAGGGTGATTGGTGGGGAGGGACGAGTGGACAAGGGAGACGAGGAAAGAGCGATCCCTGCGGAGGGGCGGGGGGAGGTGGGATCCTGTTGGAGGTGGCGGAAGTTGCAGAGGATGTTGTGTTGGGTGCAGAGGCTTGTTGGGTGGTAGGTGAGGACAAGGGGAACCCTGTCTCTGTTATGTCAAGGGGAGGATGGTGTGAGGGCAGATGTATGGGAGATGGGGCTGGGGACTACATTGATGGTGGTGGAAGGGAAACCCACCACCATCTCTGATGTCCTGGAATGGAAAGCCTCATCATGGGAACAGATGCAGTGGAGGAACTGGGAGAAGGGGACAGCATCCTTACAAGTGACAGGGTGAGAAGAGGTGTAGCCAAGGTAACTGTGGGAGTCAGTGGGTTTGTAAAATAAATATGTCGGTGGATAATCTGTCTTTGGAGATGGAGACAGAGAGAGTGAGAAAAGGGAGAGAGGTGTCAGAGATGGACCAAGTAAATTTGAGGACAGGGTGGAAGTTGGAGGCAAAGTTGCTGAATATTTTACGAGGTTAGTTTGGGCTGGGTTTGAAGCCTCAGTATTGCGTAGGTGCCAGGCAGGATTTCGTGCTGGGATGAATCTTTTAACTCGGAGACAAAAGTGGAATGACTGAGCCAGGGCTGAGTGGGTTGTTGTGATGGTCTGCAAGGGAGACCAGTCCAATCTGTGTTGTTTGGCTTCACAAGTGAGCACTAAGACGGCATGCCCAAAACTTCATGATCAAAGGGATGAAAAGAGAGAGCATGGAGAGATCACTCCTGAGATTTGCTTGATGTTAGTGGCTCAGCGATGGTCTTTCCATTATTGTCCTGTAATTTTGGTTTGCCTTTCATGTTAATGTAGCAACTTCAAAGTGGTGAAATATTGATACATATTGTAGGACAAAACCGATCCTAGTACCACAATCAAACATGTCATTCCTTCAACTTAAATTACTTCTACTGGCTGAACTGCAGCCTTGTGATTGGGTCCATTGCCTTCAGAAATGTGGGACTTGTTTGAAATGCTATTAAAAGGATGTCTGCCACATCCAGGCCCCCAGTCTATTTTTTATTCGTTTTTTTTTAACATTCCCAAAGGAAGCCCAAGAATTAAGATGGATGATAATATTTTTGGCCACGTCCTGTACCTTCCATGTCCTCTAAGGCTGATACACCATGACTAATCCGTCCCCTGCATTCCATTTATCCACCTTTTGATCCATAATTCTTGACACAGGCGATCTATCAGTCTCAGTGTTTTGAATGTTCCAATTATGGTACCATCTATTGAAGGGAATTCCAGATTTTTATCATCCGTTAGGCAACATCTGAAGAGTCAACTGCCAATTTTTCACACCTGGTTCATTTTTATGGTGTTAAATTACAGTATTATGAGCTGGAAGCCAATTATGGGGAGGTTTTATTCATGCAGACTCCACTGGCTATGTTGGCATTTGTTGTCCATCCTTAGTTGCCCCTGAACCTTTGGAGGCAACACATTGGGCTCAGAGTCGCATACAGGTCAGACTGGGTAAGGCTGACAGATTTCCTTCACCGACAGATGTCAGTGAACCAGGTGGATTTTAATAAAATCAAATGTGGTTACCATTACCAAAACCAGATTTTTAAAAAAAACTTCCAGATTTATTTATTTGCATGGGTTTAAATTCCCAGCTGCCGAGGTGGGATTTGAACTCTTGTTTCTGGATGAATGGTCCAGAACGCTAACTGCTCTTCCCAAAACTCAGCCTTTGTGTTCCCATAACCCATGAGTATGGTGCAGCGAGTGAAAGCTTGGCATTGGTATTGCTGCTGCTGCAAAAGTGATATAAGAGTGCATCCAAGATGGAACATGGCACATATAGAAACTGCACATTCTTCCAGTCTCTGTGAAGATCAGTGTAGATCAGGAGGGCCTCTAATGGTCTGAACCATGCCCCACAGAATGTGTTTAATTACACTTATCTCACTGATTGATACCAATGTAATGAGTGGGGAAATCACCAGGTTCTCTCATTGGTTAAATGATATAGTGCAGGTTGTGTTACCAGAGCAAGCAGCAAGACTTTGCCAACAAGAGCTTTAGTATCTTTTAAATCCTCTTATGCCAAGTAGACTTGATGAACTAAACTGTAACAGGGTAACAGGCAGACGGGGTTCCAGTCACAACAGCAGACACAATAACATGGAGTCAAAATCAGCTGGGTTGTACTGAGTGGTAATCCTGATTCTTTTGACAGGAAACAACCAGATCAGTTAGTGCGCTGGCTGTCGACCCATATTCAGTCAGATACCCTTTAGTGATGTTTGTAAACCTCTTGTCTTTTGCTCTTATATCCTCAGCTCGTTATCACCCTATCTGACAGACCCTTGCCCACTATTACTCAGACCAGGTGCACTGTTCACATTGATATCTTTGGCTGCAGTTCTCCCGAAGAAAATTTGAGTGGATAAAAGTTGTCGAAGTAGATGCAGTTTGAGGAAGACCCTCATTGCACTTGGGTCACATAAGGATGAGCTTAGGCTTACTGGAGGAGCCTCTGTGCCATCCAATGAGCAGGAATGATACCAATTTGCCTTATGGGAGTATGTAAGACTTCAAGGGCTGGACCAGTTATCAATCAGCTTCTACCCGAGACCACGACCACATGGTGAACGGAGTCGAATGCGTATAAATTTGTCTTCCCGTTATTTTGAAAAAGTTGCTGGATAATATCATGTGATTGTAACAAATTATATTCTCTGGAGTTCTTTTCAGAGAAGCAAAGAAGAACCTCACAGGGTATTTACTTTCTACCTTGTGGCCCTTGTAACTGAGATTTTAAAGAGCTTGGAGCTTTCAGTGTGTCTACTTAAGAAAAATGGTCTCTCTGTGTGCGTGTGTGTATACATCTGCATCTCTCTCAAAATACACAGAGTCTGCTTGGGCACACATGCTCTGCATGCAATAGTTGCACATGTATGTACACATGGCATGCACACTCACCATACATGTATGCATGGACCCCACGACAAACCAGATGCAAACCACATTAATGTCAGTTTTCATAGCAATGTGTGCTATCAATGTTTCCCAGTCAGACAACCATAATGATATGACAAGAGGTGAGACCTGGCTGGAACCCGATGCCCTGCCTTTGGAGATTGGCAGTGTGACCTGCCGGCTCCTCAGGAGTTGCACTTTAAATGGAGAACTTTGGCCTGAGCAGAGGTAGGGGCCCTCTCTTCAGGTGCACTGGCACAGTGGTGGTGTTTACAAGCCAATAGGGTCTTGGTACTGCCCCTTCTGTGACCTTGCATAAGAAAATGGGAGCAGGCATAGGCCACTCGGCCCAGGCCTGCCCCGTTGTTCAGTATGATCATGGCTGACCTGCCCAAAGCTTCATCTCCCCTTCTGCTCCACTTCCCTGATCTTTCTTTCAAAAATTTATCTCCTTCCTCTTCAGATTCCCCCAGTGATCTATAAGCCTTCGGGGCAGAGAATTCCAGAGATTCACCACCCTCTGTGACCATCTTAAATGACCATCCCCTAATTCTGTAACCAAATCCCTTGTTTGAGACTCTGTCAGTAGCGGAAGCAGCTCGACATCTGCCCTGTCGTGTCCCCTCAGGACCTTATACTCCTCATTCTTCTAAGTTCCAAAGAATACATATCCAATTGTAGGATAACTGCAGGCAGTTAGAGAAATTAGATCCATATTTAAAGAAACTTCCTCACCCCAGGAATTGACCTGGTGAATCTCTTTTGGACTTTCTCCAGTGCCAGAGTATCCTCTCCTAAATAGCGGAACAAAACTGTGCACAGTATTCCAGGTGTGACCTCGCCAGTACAATTGTAACAGTATTGCCTGTTTCTAAACCCCAGCCTCCTTGCAGCATAGACCAATGTGCCATTTGTCGTACTGACCACCTGCTGCACCTGCCTGCTGACCTTTTGTGATTCACGGATGAGAACACCTACATCCTTCTGTACTTTGCCCATCTGAGATTGTTCTCCATTTAGATAATAGCCTGCCGTTAGATTCCTCCTTTGAAAAGATATTCCTGCCTGACTCTGCTTGTGCAGTGATGAGTGTGTTCGATGTGGAGATGGTGAATGAGACATTAAACCAAAGGCCTGTAAAGCGTTACTATGTCAAAAAAGATTTTCCTGGTACACTGGCTAGCATTTATCCCTTAATAAACATATCAATGATCTGATCACTGTGCAAAGCTGTTCTTGTAGCCTGGTGTGGACAATTTCACTGTGGTGTTGCCTGCAATGTGACAACAGTTCAAATGTGCCTCACTAGTGGCAAAGATATTGCAAAATTGATTGATAAAATGATTTCTTAATTTATATGCCAGTATTGTGCATAGTTTTGGTTCCCCCTTTAAGAAAGGATTTACTGGCATCGTCGCTGGGCCTTGACGCCAAAATAAAAGTGTCATCGCATGTCAGAGTAGTAGAGCACGGAAACAGGCCCTTTGGCCCACCGTGTCTCAGGTGACCATCAAGAACCTATCTATACTAATTCTATTTATCATGACTTGGTCAGTAGCCTACTCTGCCTTGGCTCATTCAGATGCTTCTCAAATGTTAAGAGTTCCCGCCACCACATTAATTTGGCTCTTCTACCGTTTCAGTGGCTTTGGATTTATGCATGGGCAGTGTGTAGGAGTGATCGGTGTCGGGGAAGGGACACAGTGAAATGTTTCTCTTATTGTTCAGTCAGGAGGCAGAGAAAGAACGATCTGAATACTGAGGCAGTGTGCTGAGAGATCTGACTTAGTTTCAGGGGGGAGTGGATCTGGATTCACTACACTCCCTTGGTAGTTGCATTCAGTGCAGCTTGCATTGAAGGTGATCTCCCAGGGTTGATGGTGTTTGCCATGCTGGGCTATATTACATTTCCAATGCTAAGGCCCCTGCCAGTGTGAGCACAGAGCTTCTCTTGCTTGTTGCAAATAGCCTACAGTCACTCTTCATCTTTACACAGTGGCTCAGTATAGATCTATCCTCATAGCCCCAAATTCCCATTGGATTTGCAGGAGAGGGGAGAGTGGTGTGCTTAATGAACCCTTTATACTACAGCGTCCATTTGCAGACCAGGAGTTTATTCAAAGCAGTGCTGTTATACTGCAGAGTCGAGTTCTGCACATAGATGCTGGAATGCTGGCTATGTTTTTAAGTCAACAATAGAAATATCAATAACTTGCAATCTTACAGAGCCTTTAATGTTGCAAGGTGCCCCATTTCACCTTACAGATTATCAAACAAACTTTGCACCTTCTGTGGCCCAGACTCAATTATGAAAAGTGACCAAAAGTTTGATCAAGGTGATAGGGAGGTGGAGGGGTTTAGGGAGGGAAATCCAGAGCTTGGGGAGCAGGAGGTACAGCTGCCAGTGGTGGAGTGAAAAGGTTCGTGAATGTGTAGAAACCACAGAGAGTGGATGCCTTTATAGCCTGAGTATAGTAGTACCAGAATAGGCATAGAGTGTGTAGGATGGGGAGACTCCAGACCAAAAACAGGAATGAGAATGTTAAAGTTTCATAGACTGGTTGTCCTAGAGGCCCTTTGGCCCAACTTGTCCATGCTGATCATGGTGTCTTCCTCAGCTAGTGCCATTTGCCTGTGTTTGGCCCATATCCCCTTGAACCTTTCCTAGCTATGTACCTGTCCAAATGTCTGAAACCTGATAATAGTACCCACCTCTACCACTTGAAGGAACAAGAGAGGTCTTCACCAACTCAGTAAAAATGATGACCTGGCCTTTGCTGTTTGTGGACAAATTGTGGCTGCATTTCCTTCAATAAAATGGTGACAGCAGTGAGAGCCTTTGGGAGACAACCATTGAGTAAAATGCTGATTAAGCACTTAAGTCACAAGCAAATGAATTATCAAAATACCTTTTGATATAATTTAATCTCTGCCATCCTATATTTTTTCTAGTTCTTCACCTTAGTTCCTCTTTGTTTTTGTTCAAATAGTTTTAGGTCATTCAACTATTGTCCCTGGTTGCCAGAAGATCTTTAGACCAATCCTCCACCCCGATTTCTCCCTCCTTATTCCACTTTTTAAAGCACTTTTCTTCTTCTTCATGCTCCAACTTGTGGCTCTTATTTTTTGGCGGGAGGAGGGATTGTGGGTCTTTTACTCATCTATCCTCTCGTATTCTCTTGGCTCCAGTGGCCATTTTGGTGGTGTTTGGTTGGTTTTGAGACCAGGATTTTATTGGCTAAAAGCTTGGGTTTGCTTGCCGATGGGGAACCAAGAGGGATGTGACCATTAGATATAGGAACAGAATTAGGCCATTTGGCCCATTGGGTCTGCTCCACCATTCAATCATGGCTGATTTTTTTTTCCCCAACCCCATTCTCCTGCCTTCTCCCCGTAACTCTTAACGACCCCCCTTACCAATCAAGAACCTACCAATCTCTGCCTTAAGTACACCTAATGACTTGGCATCCACAGCCCTTCGTGGCAATGAATTCTGCACATTTAGCATCTTCTGGCTGAAGAATTCTTCCTCATCTCAGTTTTAAAGGGACATTCCTTTATTCTGAGGCTGTGCCCTTGGATCCTAGACTCTCATTCTAATGGAAACATCCTCTCCACATCCACCCTATCCAGGCCTTTCAGTATCCGGTTGGTTTCAATCAGATCTCCCCCTCATCCTTTTGAACTCCATGGAATCCAGGCCCAGAGACATCAAACACCCCCCATATGTTAAGCCTTTCATTCAGGGATCATTCTTGTGGTTGCATTGGAGATGTTACCAACTTCCTGGTGTGGCATTTCCATACAATCAGAATATTTAACAGATGAACAGATCCTTTTACTGCAACGTGTCATCATGTTCACTGTGGAAGGCTTAAAGACAGCGATGCCAAATGCTCTTTGCAGCGGAAAGAAGAGCGAGGCATTGGGGAATGTGCAGCAAGGACAAATGCTGGTGGAATTTTCCAAAGTGTGCATTGGATAGTAAAGGATACTACAAATGAGAGTTGTCTTGGTTAAGTTTAGGAGTGGTTAGATCATTGGAGAATTAAGCTGTCCATTTCCATTGCACCAGTATTCTTGTTTCTGTTGCATTACTAACAGATCTGGTTTTCTTCTATACCCCAACATTCCTTTTAGTTGTGTGAATCCTTGGCAAGGCAGTGCTGTATAGTGGAATGTTAGCACAAAGATCATCTTATGTAGCCTGAGAAGCCAGCACTTTCATGCAGTCTTGAATCTGGTGAGAGATTTTTGATTTATTTGCATCCAGAGAAATTCTTGCTTTAACATTTGCCCGAGTAACATCTGTCTGAATTTTATGGCAAGCCATCTTCTCATCTTGCATTTTAGTTTGGAGGGCAAGGAAGTATGGGCTTTTTAAAAAAAACATTCATGAGATTCAATTAACCTTTGCCCATGAGACATGCATTTTCTCTCTTGCAGCTGTGCTTTATTAATAAAGCTCAGTTCCAATCATTCATCGCAGTCACTATGGAAAGATTTACTACAGGTTCAAAGTTTTTCAATTGTAAATTAACAAAATGTTTGTGCTGTTTGAAAATAATTGGCAGAACATTTCCTAAAAGCTCTAACTTCCTGTAATGGATCAAAAGGTAGGCAGCAATCTGCCTCTTTAAAAGTTGTCTGTTCTTCATTACTTACATATTGTATACACTGTGGAGCTAAGAAGAGTTTCTTGTCAATGTTTTATGTAAATTTGACTGCCTGTCAGTGTAGGTGGATTGGAGGGAAAACCAGCACAAGAGTCTCTTGTCATTAATTCCCATCTTACAAGTTATTAATTTGTGAAATGTGATAAATTAGTGGCCTTTTCACCATGATTATGGCTCTATAGGAAATGAGTTTAACTAATATTAAACTAGCTCTTTCTGGCTGGAGGGACATAAATCAAACCAGCCTCCAATTGCCACCAAATGTGGAACATGTGTTTGGGGTGGATGATAGGCAATAAAGTAAATCGTTAGGTTGGCAGAACAAAATGATTCCAAGGCTCATTTTGGGGTAGAGAAGAGGAGGTTCACTTTGCGTCTGCAGGGATTAATTAGTGATTTCACAGGAAGGGAATCCTCCAGGGAAAATAATCACATTGGAATAAATACAGCTCGAGGGAGACAAATCAATCGGAAACTAGAGTTTTGCACTTAGAGCATATTATACAGATATGAGTGGTAATGGACCCCTTACATCGGTACAGTGCGCTTTATGCTCAAAACTTAAGGAACTAAAAATCATTAATATCATGAAAGATGAAGTACCTGAGAAACTAAAGGGACTAAAACCATACAGACTTTCGGGTCCAGGGGATTTGCATCCCAAAGTCCCAACGTGAATGACTGCAGAGTTATTGGGCGAATTAGTGATGCTCTCCTCAAATTCCCTTGATACTGGAACTGTCCCAGAGAACAGAAGGTCGCAAATATAACGTCCAACTCAAGGAAAGAGAGAGTGAGATAAAATGGGGGACTATATATCAGTTAGTCTGTTGTCAAAATGTTGTTAATGGTATATAAACTGGGCTCTTAGAAAATCATAACACGATTCAGGATGAAAATTGTATTTCTAATAATATTTTGAGTATGTAACCATAAGGGTGACAAGGGAAGAATTGGATGTAGCATTTAAAGATTTTCAAAGGGCGTTTGATAAGATAAGACAAGATATCTTTATTAGTCACATGTACATCGAAACACACAGTGAAATACATCTTTTTGCGTAGAGTGTCCTGGGGGCAGCCCACAAGTGTCACCATGTTTCCGGCGCCAACATAGCGTGCACACAACTTCCTAACCTGTACATCTTTGGAATGTGGGAGGAAACCGGAGCACCCGGAGGACACCCATGCAGGCACGGGAAGAACATACAAACTCCTTACAGACAGCGGCCGGAATTGAACCCGGGTTGCTGGCGCTGTAATAGTGTTATGCTAACTGCTACACTACCGTACACAAAAGGTTATTGTCTAAAATATGAGCTCACCTAGCAGGGATAATGTATCATCATGGATAGTGAACAGGTTAAAGGAGAACAAGCAGAGAGTGGCAACAATCCAGTTATTTCAACCTGGGAAGCACACCCCCTCACTAACTGAGTCCTGCACCTCCTGCCCCACCAGTGGAAGAGTCTCTGGTTCTCACATTGGCCTCATCAACCACCTTGGATCCCACAAAACCTGAGGGGAAGCAAGTCATCGTTAACCCCCAAGGACTGCCTGAGAAGAAGAACCCCCAAGGACTGCCTTGGCCCTGAGCTATTCACCCATCATGTTAATGACTTCATTCAAGAACTGTGCGTTGCCGATGATACAAAGCTCAATGGGAAAGTGAGCAGTGAGGAGGACTCATTGTAGCAGAGATATGGATCAGCAAAGGGTAAGGTGGTCAGATTTAGATCACAAAGTAGGAAAGTGTGAGCTTGTGCACTGTGGTATGGAGAATATTTTTGAAACGGTGACAAGACAGTAAACATTGGTGTACAGAGAGATCTGGCTGCACTAGTTTCTGAAACGCAGGAAGCAAGGGTGTAGGTGCAACAAGCAATTAGGAAGGCAAGGTTCAACACTGGACCTGTTGTGAGTCTAAGGAAGTACGTCTCAGATTGGACAGGGCTTTGGTGAAGTCTTGCATGTGCATTTTTATTTCCAATCTAAAGGAAATACTTCCAGTCAGTACAACCTGTATTATATCGATTCCTGGGATGAGGATGTTGTGCCCATTAGGCGAGATTGGATAATCTTGTCCCTTATTCACTGACGTTTTGAAGAATCTGGGTTGATTACACTGATACCTAGCTCTGAGAGGGGAGATACTGTGACGCTTTCCCCTTCCTTTATGGGCATAGTCTTGAGAGAAAGGTCTGGCCATTTAAGATTGAGGTGAAGAGAAATTTCTTCATGCAGAGGGTTGCAACTCTTTGGAATTCTCCACTCTGTTTGGAAGGTTAGGATGTGCAACATTTGCCTTGATTTTAAGAATGGAGAATAGATAGATCCTGACATCAATTGGCCAACTGGAGCATAACACACCAGCTAACACGATGTGCCCAGCATTTGGCTGGAGGATGGAGCCATCCTCATCTTTTGCCTTCAGAATGAGTGTACAGATTCTTGGGCAGTGCTGGCTGTCCCGTGAAGGTCCTGCTAACTGTTCCACTTGGGAACATGGATATTTTTATTCATGCATGGACTGAATCATTGCAGGCATGGCTTAAACAGTCAGTTCCTACTTGTCCTTGAGTAGGTTGTGGTGAGCTGTTGTCTTTAATTGTTATGGTTTGTTTAGAAATGTACTTCCAGGGAGTATTGTGTGAGCAGTTTCGGCATTTGGACCCAGCAACAATAACACAGCAGGAGAGTGTGTGATGTAGTGGATCTTGCAGCCAGAGAATTTCCATGCCCCTGTTGCCCATGCTGTTCTAAGTGGCAGAAGTTGTGGGCTTTGGAGGTGCTTTCAAAGAAGCTTGATGATTTCCCCCAGTGCATTTTAAATGTGCTACATACTGCAGCCATGGTGGTGAAGAGGGGGAATGATTAGAATGGAGTTTAGCTGCCAGTTACTGAGGCTGCTTTGTCCTGGATAGTGTTGAATTTCTACAGTGTTGATGGAACTCCACTCCTCCAGGCAAGTATTCCATCACTGTAGTGGCTTGTGTAGATGGTGGAAGGTCTTTAAAGAGTTAGAAGTGAGAGACTCTCAGCAGAATACCCAGCCTCTGACCTGTGTTTGTAGCTCCAGTAGTGTGACAGTCTAGTTAAATTTCTGGTCAGTAATATCATCCAGGATGCTGGTGTTGGGTGACACTGACTTGCAGTTGGAGGTGATCAGCCTTGTTGGAGAGGGTCATTACTAGAACTTCTGTGTTGTGAATGCCACTTGGTATTGATGAGTAACCGTAGCAACTCATTTAGGACAGTGAGTGGAGGAAAGCTATCTTGGAACATTTATAGGGCCAAAGGAGGGGACAGTGATAGACACCTGATCTTGACCCCCTTTGGTGACCTCTAAACTCTGCTGCTGTTCAGCACTGTCTCAACACCAGCTCTCTCATCTCTACCCCCGTGTTCAACATCCAGCACTGGTTGAGCAGAAATTTCTGCACTGAAGTAATATGGAGAAGGCTGAGGCCATTGTCTTGAGTCCCAGCCACACAGTGATCCCCAATGACTGCCTCCCTGCCTTGACCTCAACCATGTGACACTAAAACCCTCACCCATCCCCTCAACCATCCCAGGTAGGTGTTGACAGATTTCTTGTCTTTCACACTTCATAAGTCTATGCTGATGGAAAACTTTTCTGCCTGCTTCTTAACTCTTTCCATCACCCCTGTGTCCAGTGATCGGTACAGGGCCTCTGGTGAGTACTGCCTTGATTTTAAAACTCTCATCTGTTTTCAAGCTCTTGCATCTGGACCATACTCAAGTCCTACAGTCCTGTGACAGATGAGTGCTTCTCCGATCCTGGGCTCCTGCCTATCTCTGATGCCCCAAGTCCCTTCCTAAACTTAACCACCTTTCTCTTCTCTTTTAAGGAGCTGCTTCTGACCTACCCCTTGGACCAAGCCCATCACTCTCTGTGTTGTTTGGGGTTGAATTTTGTTCTGTGATGTCTCACTGCATTAAAGGTGCTATATAAATGCAAGTTGTTTTTGATGCCAATCATATAGTCCTCTCATGATCTTGGGATGTCCCACAACATTTTACATTTTAAAGTGTGGCTTCTGGTATAATGTAGGAAATGCAGCAGCCAATTTGCACAAAGCAATATCCCACAAACTACAATATGATAATAACCAGATCATCTTTTTTTTTACACATTGGTTGAAAGATGGATGTTAGTCTGTACAGCAGGAGAGTAGTCCTCCTCCTCCCCCACTCCCCTGCATAATGCCCCAGGATCTTCTATGTCCCACTGAGCTTTTACTTAATTTCTCATGAATGATTGCTTCTCGGACAGTGTCACTCTCATACTGTGGGAAGCAGGTGCCTAGATGATGTGTTGGAATTTGGAAGAGTTATGAACCCACCACCTTCTTGTTCAGGGAGGGTGCTGACAGAGAGATACTAAATTACACAAGACTAAGCCTGTAAATCGAAAACTGCAGTGTGGTATTACACTGGCGTTCCCTGCATGTGGTGCAGAATTGGTTACAGTTAGAATTGGATTGAATCTTCTCAGGGATAATTCCGTGTCTTTATTCAATCCTTTAACAAGAGCTTGTGCACAACATTCTCAAAGGTCACTGAGCTTCCTTAGGTCACTGAGGGAGGGGAGAAATTTAAGTTCAGTAGCTGATGAGCATCGAGGATTCTTGAGTTCTGGACTGATTAGCTACAGTGTGAAGCTCTCTCTGTGCTGCCTGGAGTAATAGTTGTCGAGTCACCCAGCGCGGAAGCAGGCTCTTTGGCCCACTATGTCTGTGCCAATCATCAAACACCCAAATATACTAATTATCTCTATATTAGAATGTATGTATGAATCAACAGAAGACTCGAGCTGCAGTCAACAACCTGCCTAACTTTCCTTTACCCTCGGTGAAATGGATGGGAGTCAAGACCATGATATTGCACAGTCCTTCTGCATGTATTTTCATCTGTTGTGTTCCATCCAAACAATTGTAGTGACTGACTTGGGGAGAAAATAGTAAGTTCTTACTTGTTATTTGATTATTGAATAACAGCCCCTCTGTCCCTCCTGAATGTTGAAATGAGGTTTCTGCTTGACTGGTTCCTCTTTCACCCTTTTCCCAGATAACTTTGCTTCACGCTGGTTTTGCTTCCAGCTGTCTTTGTGACGTTTGGTGCTCGGTTGGTCCAGAGTCCAAGATTTCCTTGTTTCTTTCCATTCTTCAAACAAGGAAAGAAAATGTTTGCATTTCTGTAGCAGCTGTTTCATCCTCAGGACTTCACAACCTACTTTACAAGCTGTGGTTTAACTTGTATATAATCTCGCTGATGTTGTGTAGGAACCAACTGCCTGTATTCATTCTGAGGAAATGGCCATTTATTACCCCGTGGAACTTTCCTTCAACAGCTGAATGTCTTGCTGGGCCAAGTAATGGGGAAGCATTCCCTCGTGGACATCAACAAAGTTGTACTGGCAAGGCTCACCAGCAGCAGATGAATGTAAATCAGAGTACCTATTTCTGTTCTTCTTGGGTGAGGGAGGAGTGTTGGCCAGGCCACTGCTAGGACTCCATGTTGCTTGTCTACCAGTGCCCATGCAGCAATTGCAAATGTCACCACCTCATTTGTATGGCTTTCTTAAACCAATATCACCAGTCCAGTCTTGGTTCAAACCCATTTTCCAGGATAGCTGCCAAGCCCCTGAGTCCCGCTGGGCCTGTTGAAATGTTGGGTGCTGAGCTGACCCATTCATTGGCTGGCTTTGGAGGTGGGTGGGTCCCTAATAAGTTGCTGACTTGTGAAAGAACCCCCTGTATTCTTATAACATTTTTAAGGATATCCAAAATGCTTTCCAGCCCATGGAGTAACTCTGAAGTGTAGACACTGTTCAAGGGAACATGCTAGCCAATCCATGCACAGGAAGCTCCCAAAAACATTCCTGAATTAATGATGAGATATTTGTGCTGGTTCAGGGATTCAGATTTGGCCTGGAAACCAGGGAGAATTCTCTCATTCTTCTTCAAGTGATTCAGTCGGGTTGTAACGAAGTGCGCTCCTTCCCCGTCCTCTTGCACCGTGTCGATCCTCTATTGATAGTTAATTGCTGCTGTCCATTTGCTAAAGGTGCCTGATTCAATTTGGAATCGTTAAAGTCAAAGTCGAGTTTATTGTCATCTGCACAAGTCCATGTGTGCACAGGTGCAACGAAAAACTTACTTGCAGCAACATCACAGACACATAGCATCAGATAAGCAGCATTCACAAGAAAAACATAGATTAAACATAAATTATACACAACTTTTACAAGAAAATACAATTCGAACAAAAAACATAGAACGTTTTAGTGCCAAGTGGTCAGAGTGTTGCTAAACTGTAGTGATTAGGGGTGTGCTGGTTGGTTCAAGAACCGAATGGTTGTAGCTGTTCTTGAACCTGGTGGTGTGGGACTTCGGGCTTCTGTACCTCCTACTCGATGGTAGCTGCGAGAAGATGGCATGGCCCGGGTGGTGGGGATCCTTGGACCTTGCCGCCTTGAGGCAGCGCCTCCTGTAGATACACTCAGTGGTGGGGAGGGATGTGCCCGTGATGTATTGGGCAGAGTCCACTACTCTCTGCAGCTTCTTGCGTTCCTGTACATTTGAATTGCCGTACCAGACCATGATGTAACCAGTCTCGTATGGGTTGTAACCAAACCTGTATGTTGGGCATACGGAAGCCTAGCGATTTAAGTTTTAAGACTCGCAGCCTGAAATCTGGACCGGTGATCCAGGGATGTGAATATGAATCCACCATCCAAACGTAAATTAAATTAATGAAATAAATCCAGGTTTGCAAAAATCTGGCCATGAAACTACTGGATGATTATTAAAGTTTCTCTGGTTCACCCGTGTTGTTCAGGGCAGACAATCTGCCAGCCCTGCCCAATCTAGACTATGTATGACTCCAGACCTCAAATGTGATTTTAAGTTAATGGGTTCCTCTGTTCAGAGGCAGTTACGGGTGGGTAATGAGAGATGGCATTGCCAGCTATTCACAACCTATAACCACATTTTCTTAACGTTCATTATTTTTCTTGGGATATGGGGTTTGCAGCCAAGGTCAGTATTTATTGTCCATCTTTAATTGCCCTTAAGGAGATGCTCAGTTACCACCTTCAACCTTTGCAGTTCTTCTGCTGAAGGTAACTGCACGGTGCCATTGGGGAGGGAGTTCCTAGATTTCTCATATTTTCTTATGGCATAGAAGAAGGTCATTTGGCCCATCGAGTTCATACTGGCACTCAGAGCATTCTAATTAGTCCCTTTCTGCTGCTATTTCCCTGTAACCTGTTCTGTCTCACATGCCCATTAACTCCCCACACCATGCCTCCAATTCTCCTGCCACACATACATAGTAGATGTAACTCACAGCGACCAATTTACCTACTGACCTGTACATAACTGGAATGTGGGAGGAAACCAGAGCACCCGGAGGAAACCCACCGGTCTCAGGGAGAATGTACAAACTCCACACAAACAGCACTGGAAGTCCTGATTTACCCAGGGTCACTGGAGCCCTGAGACAGCGGCTCTACTAGCTGCACCACTGAGCTGCCATTGGAACCAGCAAGGAATGGGGATCTATTTCCAAGTCAGGATGGTGTGCTATTTAGAGGGGAACCTGCAGGTGGTGGTGTTCCTATGTACCTGCTGTGGGGCCTAGGGCACTGCTCCTGAAGTGAAGTTCCAGATGATGACTGACTGCCAACAACCATCTTCCTTTGTACAAAAGGTGACTCCAATCATTGAAGTGTTTTTCCCCTTGATTACCATGGACCTCAGTTTTCCCAGGTCTCCTTGATTCCATACACAGTCAAATGCTGCTTCATTGTCAAAGGTAGTCTCTCAACACACCTCCCTGGAATTCAGGTCTTTGGCTTGCATTTGGACCAGGGCTACGATGAGCTCTGGAGCCAGGTAGTCCTGGTGAAGTCCAAATAGTTGGTGAGTAAGTGCACCATTCAAGAGACATTTTATCACTTGGCTGATGGTTGAGAGTTTACTGTTTGGGTGGTAATTAGTTGATTGAATATATCCTTTTTGTAAATGGAATGTATCTGGGCAAGTTTACACATTGTTAGGTAGATTCCAGGGTTGTAACTGTGCTGGAACAGCTTGGTCGAGGTGTATCTAGCTCTGGAGTGCAGGTCTGTGCTGTAATACGGCCAGGATGCTGTCTGGTCTTATTGTCTTTGCTATATTCTGTATTCTCAGCCACTTTTTGATATCATTTCTTAACTTGGCCTTGGACTGACCTCTGTGATGGTGGAGATCTCAGAAGGAAGACGAGATGGATCATTTATTCAAAACTTCTGACTGAACATGGTTATGATCACTCAGATCTTGTCTCAACATGCTGGACCCTACCGTCATCCATGATGATAATGTTCTTTGAGCATCCATGAAGTTGCAGATTGTGGTGTTGTACACTCATTTAGCTGCTGGTGGTCTCTAGTGCCAAGGCAGTCCAGTTTTGAGCTGCCGGGCCAGTCTTGAATTTATTCCAGTTAGCATGGTTGTCACCTTACATAATGTAATGGAGGCTGTCTTCAGTGTGAAGTCAGGGTTTTGTCTCTGTAAGGACAGTGTGCTGGTCACTCTATCAATGGACAAATGTATGTGTAACTGGTAGACTGGTGAGGACTACGATGAATAGCGTTGTAGCAGTCACTGAAAATGTGTGAACTTGCTGAGGTTACCAGAGGCCTAGTGGGCCACTGCATTGCCCAAAGGGGTTAACATTTCCGGCATATCTTCAAACCATTTGGAACAGTCTCCCAGGAGAGACTGTAGCTGCCATTTCTGGAATATTGTTCCAGAGTCGTTCTGCAGTGCTGGGAGCCAACACCAGCAGATACAATCACATCATTATCCACTTCCAACACACACCTTCTCCTCCATACAATCTGAGGCTAATGCTCAGGTAGTTTTAACTGGCTGGTTTTTCTCCTCTTTAATTTGCGAACCTTGATCGTAGGACCAAATTGGTGTCTGGGCTGTGATTAGTCTGAACATTGGGCCTTCCTTTATCACCCTGGGTTGTGCTTTTACCCGTGTTGCAGTGGCTTCTTCTACCAATCCCTCCCGTCCCATCTACTGAGGCAAACCATGTGGACCTACGTATCATTTAACATGTGTGGTCCTCAATGTTTGGCTAATTCTTGGGCTGTGGATAATTGGATAACTTTTGGACCTCTAGATAATGCTTACTCTTCAAGTAAAGAACAACACAAACAAGGGAATCCTTGTTCCTCTACAGAGGAAGGCGTCAGTTGTGCACATCGAGTACCATCCTTGCCTCTGGTTTGTTGGTTCAAGTTTCACCCCACAGATTTGAGCAAATGTTTTCGATTGGGACTCCAAAGAAAATGCTGTCTTCCAGGTGATTAAACTGAGGTGCCCTCTGCTCTGAGAAGGATGTAAAAGATCCTTCAGCTCTCTTTCAGGGAAGAGCAAATCAGTCTCTCTGATGCCCTGGCCAAAATATGTCCTTCAGACGCAGACTACCAGGTTATTTATCTCACTGCTGTCTGTGGCACATAACTGTGCAGAATTTCAGTGGTGTTTCCTACACTACAGCCATTGACTAAGGACTTATGGATGTCCTGAGGTTATGAAGGATGTTGTATAAATTCATTTTTCCCTAATGGTGCACTGATATTGCATTAATAACTGTGATTTAAAATTCGTAATTGAAACTCGTGCTAGTGGTGGAACATTGACAAAAAGTATGCATAATGCACTGGCAGCTGTGGCTATTCTCTATAATAACTTGTTTCTGCCACTGTTTATAGAGTTGGGGTCATACTGGTCTGGCTAAACCAAACATACATAACAGATATTGCAACATAGGCTGCTTGTACTCCCTTCAGCCAGCATCTTGCTACACTTGATCAAGGGATGTGTGTCGCCAATTAAAATGTTTCACCGTCTCTAGTGAATGAATGGGGCTTTATTAATGCTTGGCTGTGCAGTGTGGAAGTCCAAGACTGACTTATTGTATGGTACTGGAAAGATATGTTTACTGCCTCTCGGTGGTGCTTCTCGATGACTCAGTGGGTAACATTCTTGCCTCTGAGTCAGAAGGTAGTGGGTTCGATTCTTATTGCAGAGATTTCGAGCAAAATATCCACACTGGACTTTAATGTTGTACTGGAATTCTGTTGGGAGTGCTGTTTTTTGGATAAGATATTAAAGTAAGACTTGAAGAACAGGAGTGTTTCCCCAACTCTCCTGTGTCCTGGGTACAATAAATATTATTAATAAGTGGCAACGTCTCAAAAGTTCATGGGACACTCTGAGGTTGTGAAAGAAACTATCGAAATGTATTCAACACAATCCAAGCACAGTAAATGGGCAAAAATACTGCAGATGCTGGAAATCTGAAATTAGAAAGAGAAAATGCTGAAAAATCCCAGCAGATCAGGCAGCATCTGCAGGGAGAAGAACAGTTGTTTTCATGTCTGGCACCCTTGTCAGAACTGAGAAAGAATTTCTCTGTTCTGATGAAGGGTCCCAGATCTGAAACGTTAATGGCTTAATTTTCCGCAGACACTTGGGATAGTGCAGTTCCCAATCTTGCAAAGACTGAAGAATTGTAAGCTCTACAGCCTTTTGTTTGCTCTGTTTGAGGCAGTTGCTATGGCCCTGATACAAGTCTGCCCACCTGAGACTTCCGGGCGCCCACTGTATTACCACAGCTGACTACAGTGCCCGCACTTTCCACCCTCGCTCGCTTTGCTAAAATGCTGGTTTGCAGCGCAGGTAGAAACTATGATCTCGGACAAAGTCAACGCTTACAGGGCAAGTGAGGAGTAGATCGTAAAAACCACTGGCATGGAATCACTGGTTGATAAAACAATGAAACTTTCTGCTGACATTTTCCTTCCATCCCAGTCTGTGGATTCATGTTCCACCCGAACAATGATGATGCTTGAAGTTTGCTCCTGTGGTCGGCAGCCTCCCCATGAGCAACCCTAAATAATCTGGTATCATCCCAGACTGGACTCATAGATCCACCCAACCCGTCCATGCTGACCAAGATGCCCATCTAAGCTCACCTTATTTGCCTGTGTTTGGCCCATTTCCCTCTAAACCTTTCCTATCCATGTACCTCTCCAATTACTTTTTTAAATGTTGTTAATATACCTGCCTCAACCACTTCCTCTGGCAGCTCATTCCTCTGGGTGAAAAAATTGCCCCTTTGGTTCCTATTAAATCTCCCCCTTCTCACCTTCAATTTATGGCCTCTAGTTCTTGAACCCCCAACCCTGGGAAAAAGACTGGGCATATTCACACTCTCTATGCCCCTCACGTTTTTATACACCTCTGTAACACCCCTCATTCTCCTGCACTAAAACGAAAGAAGTCACCACTTGCTCAACCGCTCTCCATAACTCAGTCCCACCAGTCCCGGCAACTCCTTGGAAATCTCCTCTGCACTCTTTCCAGCTTCATGGCATCTTTCCTGTAGCAGGGCGACCAAAACTGAACACAATATTCCAAATGTGGCCTCACCGACATCTTGTCCAACTGTAACATAACTTCCCAACTTCTATACTCATTGCCCTGACTGACCATCTAAAGCCAGCTAACAGGTAAAGACAAGGCTAAACCTGCTGGGAGTGATGGATCGAGTGGGCACACTCTGTATCACAGCACTGGCACTGGTGCGCTCTGCTGTGAATTACAACCCTGTCTTGTGTCCCTGCAGCCTGTACCTACTAAATACTGAAAGGCCTGGATAGAGTGGACGTGGGGAGGATGTTTCCATCAGTAGGAGAGTCTGGGATCCGAGGGCACGGCCTCAGAATAAAGGGATTTCCCTTTAAAATTGAGATGAGGAGGAATTTCTTCAACCAGAGGGTGGTGAATCTGTGGAATTCGTTTCCACAGTGCACTTTGGAGGCAAAGTCTTTCTGTGTATTTAAGGCAGAGATGGGTTCTTGATTGGTAAGGGGGTTAAGGGTTGCAGGGAGAAGGTGTGAAAATGGGGTTGAAAAAAAATCAGCCATGATTGAATGGTGGAGCAGACTTGATGGGCCGAATGGCCTGATTTTGCTCCTATACCTTGTGGTCAGTCACCACACAGTGACACTATGCAGGTGGTGACAGGGACCTTTTAAACTCACTGGCCCCACTACCATTTTTGGAGACTCCAATGTCCTCTTTGTGGGCAAAACCAACCTCCCCCTTCACAAAGGCTTGAGAAAGCTACCGCAACATCTGGGAAGTGGCCAACATCTGGCCCAAATCCACGATCCAATTGAAAAGAAGGTGTGTGGGATCTAATGCACGGAAGAAATGACTCACCATTGTTTCAGGTCTGCTTCGACAACACTGGCTTCTCACACTACAGAAGAGACAAAAGGAACAGCAAACAGGGTTGAGCATGTAAAGATCCAACTAACCAGTGGTGACTCCAAGGCCTCAGCTTACCCATTGCTTATAGCTTCTGGTTAGGTCGGTGCTTTGAGTTGTGAACCTTTTCAGATTTTGCTTTAGAGGTGAGCTAAGGATATCATCTGGCTTCTCGGGAAATGTCTGGACTCTTCGATTAGTACATGTGGGTTGAAAGGAGTTTGGAGTCGCTCTCTTTTTGATTATAAATCACCCTTTTGAACATTTACCCTCCTCTGCTGTCTGGTGCTGTGGGACAGTTTCTGGTACAGTAGATGATACAGAACTCTCGAGTGGGCAGGAAATGCCAGAATATCTTCCTAAGAGACTGATAACTTTCTCAACATCCAGTGGTTGTGCTGTTTCTCCCCAGAGAACTGCCCTTCCAATCTGTGTATTTACTTCCATAAGCTTATCTATCTGTTTATTTCTCTGAATGGTGAGCAACGGCTTCAGTGACCTCCTTGTGTTGTACAGCACAGAAACAGGCCCTTCGGCCCACCAAGTCTATGCTGACTTCTTTGCCCATCTACACTAATCTCATTTGCCCACATTAGGTCCATATCCTTTTATGCCTTGCCCATTTAAGTGTGTCTCTAAATGCCTGTTCAATGTAGTGATTTGTATGTAATTTCACCACCTCCTCTGGCAGTGCATTCCAGATACCAGCCACTCTCTGTGTAAAAATGAGGTTCCTCTCAGTTCGACGTTAGAACTGTTCCCTCTCACCTTAAATCTATGTCCTGTTGTTTTTGATACTCTTACCATCGGAAAACGATTTTGACTATCACCTTGTCTATGCCTCTCCATAATCTTATACCAATTTATCAGGTCATTCCTCAACCTCCTTTGCTCCAGGAAAAACCCCCAGACTATCCAATCTCTTCCCCGTAACTAAAGTCTTCCACACCAGGCAGCATCCTGGTGGATCTCCTCTGCACTCTCTCCAGCGCAATCATGTCCTTTCTATAGTGTGGCAACCAGAACTGCACACGGTAGTCCAAATGTTTGGTAAGATTGCATTCCAACTCTGCATGCTTTCTTCACCACCCTACTGGACCTACAACTCCCCAGGGTTCCTGTATTCCTCTTAACTGTGGCCTCTTAAGGAATTCCAGTCGTCCCGTGGTGGTGAACAGCTGGGGCCCCTGCACACATCCCTGGAGCACCCCACCAGTCCCAGCCTCCCAACACCCTTTTCATTCCCACTCCCACGTTCTGTCTGTTAGTCAGTCCTCATCCACGTCAGTCTATTGCTCCCAAACCCGCGTGCTCTAATATTGCTTAGCAATGTTAAAGGGTGACACAGTGGCACAGCTAGTACAGCTGGTGCCTCCCAGCTCCAGCGACTTGGTTTCAATCCTGACATCCAGTCTTGTCTGTGTGGAGTTTGCACGTTCTCCCTATGACTGTGGGGGTTTCCCCCAGAAGGTCTCTGGTTTCGGCCCACATCCAAAGGCAGACAGGTTGGTAGGTTAGTTGTACATAGGATGTAGATGAGTGGAAGAATTTGGTAGGGGATGGGTGCTGATGAGAATTGGGGGGGGGTGGTGGGAAACTAAATGGGTTGGGGTAGGATTAATGTGTAAAATGGGTACTTGCTGGTTGGCGTTGACAGTGGGCTGAATGACCTGTTTCAATGCTGAATCTCTCTGTGACACCTGACTCTATGATTCTTGACCCGATGGGACCCCTTACTTAAGAGCTTCTGAAAGTCCAAGCATACCACTTCCAGTGTTGCTCCTTATCCCCTCTGCTTATTATAAACTCAAATTCCACCAGTTTCAGCAAACGATATTTCTGTTTCATAGGCCCATGTGGACTCTGCCCCGTCGTGTTACTAGTTTCTAAGTGTCCTGTGTTCCTTCATAATGACAAATAATGACACTTTCACTGCTACTGATATCAGACCTCAGCAGACATCTGCTGTTGCTCCTGTGGAACACCTTGTGGGCACTTCACAGTGTTAAAGACACTGCATTGTTGTTGAGTCATGTAAACACGCTAATCTAGAGAACTGCCAAAGCCGGCTCAATAGGTGAAAATCTGTTGGCTCAGCTCTAACAATTTTGGCAATCCCACACCTGATATGCTCATCATAGTTAAGAAAAACTTTGCAGTGAAAACTTTGCAGCATGCAGAGAGCTTGAGCCGGATCCTACAGCTGGTTAACAGGTTATTTGTCCACTGTAGATTGACTCTCATGTGTAGGTGTGTAGGTTTTAGATTTTAGCATTGTTAAGCAATTAGATTGGTATAAATGGGTACTGATGGTCGACATCATTCGATGGGCTGATGGACCTGTTTCTGTACTGAATGACTCTATCACAAAATACAGGCATTCGTAGCAGTGTTAGATAAACCCTGACAGATTAAGAGTAGGCAAATTTAAAAAGTAAATCTACTTTAAATTTAATACATCAGTTTTTTTTAAGAGGAAAGGCTTTTATCAAAATGTGGAACCACGCTGAACAGAATGGGCTGCTGATTGTTTGCATTGAGCAAGTAGAATAAAAGACAATGTGAGGACAGAGAAACTGAGATTTGTTTGTTACACAGGTGGCTGTAGGATTCTGGAAGATGCTGGTGATTGAAGGAGCAACATTTCAGGAGCCACAAGAGACTTCAGATGCTGGAATCAGAAGCACCACAAAATGCTGAAGAAACTCAATGCGTCAGGCAGCATCTGTGGGAGGAAAGGAACTGTCGACATTTCTTGTAGCGACCCTTCATCTGGACTGGTCCAGATGAAGGGTCTGGACCTGAAATGTTGACTGCCCATTTCCCTCCATAGATGCTGCCTGATCCGCTGAGTTCCTCCAGCGTTTTGTGTGTTGCTTAACATTTTAAAATGTGTTAGACTGGATGCTGAGGGAAAAGAAGATTAAGGGATATGGGAGCAGGATTGACACAGGAGAACAGAACAATTGCTCAGGCAGAGGACTGCAGCCAAATACTTGTGTTGTAACGTCAGTGAGACTTCCTGTAATACATTAAAGGAAGTTCACCAGATAGCATCAGTAGCTCTTTCGTACAAGTCATAGAGTCATACCGTGCGGAAATGGGCCCTTCGGTCGAACTGGTCGATGGGGACCAAGATTCCCATCTAAGCTCATCCCATTTGCCCCTGTTTGGCCCATATCCCTCTAAACCTTTCCTATTCATGTACCTTTTTAAAGTTATTAATGTACGTGCCTCAACTAGTTCCTCTGGCAGCTCATTCCACATACTGACCATCTTCTGGATGAAAAAGTTGCCCCTTGGGTTCCTATTAAATCTCTCACCTTAAACCTATGGCCTCTAGTTCTTGATTCCCCAACCCTGGGGAAAAGACTGTGCATTCACCCTATCTTTGCCCCTCATGATTTTGTATACATCTCCTTTAAGATCACCCTTCATTCTCCTGTGCTCCAATGATAAAAGTCCCAATCTGCTCAACCTCTCTCCATAACTCAGTCCCTCGAGTCCCAGCAACATCCTCATAAATCTCCTCTGCACTCTTTCCAGCTTAATGGCATCTTTCCTACAGCAGGGTGACCAAAACTGAACACAATATTCCAAAGACAGCCTCACCAACATCTTTTACAACTGCAACATTACATCCCAACTTCGGTATAGACTACATTCACTGCCTTGCCTTCATCGACCACCTTGGTTAGTTCTTCCAAAAACTCAATCAAGTTTGTGAGACATTATCTCCCACACACAAAGCTGTGCTGACTACCCTAATCAGTGCCCTGACTGATGAAGGCCAGCATCCTAAAAGCTGCCTTCACCACCCTATCTGCCTGCGATGCCACTTTCAGGGAACCTTTACTTGTATTCCTCTGTTCTACAACACTCCCCAGGGACCTACTGTTCCCTGTGAAAGTCCTACACCCATTTGTCTTCCCAAAATGTAACACCTTGCACATATCTGAATTAAACACCATCTGCCATTCCTTGGCCCACTTACCCAGCTGATCAAGATCCTTCTGTAAATCCTGATAATCATCTTCACTGTCAATGACACCACCTATTTTAGTGGACATGTGAAAACTTGCTAACCATGCCTTTTACATTCTCATCCAAGTCATTGATATAGATGACAGATAACAATGGGCCCAGCACCAAGCCCTGGGGAACACCACGAGTCATGGGCCTCCATTCTGATAAACAACCTTCCCCCATCACCCTCTGCGTCCTACCATCAAACCAATTGTGTATCTAATTAGCCAGCTCTCCCTGGATCCCATGCGATCCAACTTTCCATAGCAGCCTACCATGTGGAACCTTATCAAAGACCTTACTGAAGTCCATGTAGACTACATTCACTGCCTTACCTTCATGGACCACCTGAGTTAGTTTGTCCAAAGATCCATCAGGTTCATAAGACATGATCTCCCACACACAAAGCTGTGCCGACTATCCCTAATCAACCCCGGTCTTTCCAAATGCTTGAATATCTTATCCCTCAGAATCCCCTCTAGTAACTTGCCTAAAACAAATGTTAGGCTTGCTGATCTATAGTTCCCTGGTTTTTCTTTGCAGCCTTTCTTAAATAACGGCACAACGTTAGCCACCCTCCAGTCTCCTGGCACGTCACCTGTCGCTAACAATGAAGCATATATCTCAACCAGGCCTTGCGCAATTTCTCCCTTTTTGGGAATTGCCAAAACCTTCTGTCTAATCCAGAAAACTGTACGGAAATTTCAGAAATTAGCACAAAAGGGCAGGCACAGTAGTGTAATGGTTAGTGTGACACTATTACAGCACCAGCGACTCGGGTTCAATTCCGGCCGCTGTCTGTAAGGAGTTTGTACGTTCTCCCCGTGTCCGTGGCAGTTTCCTCTGGGTGCACTGGTTTCCTCCCACATTCCAAAGACGTACAGGTTAGGAAGTTGTGGGCATGGTATGTTGGAGCTGGAACTGTGGTGACACTTGCGGGCTGCCCCCAGAACACTCTACGCAAAAAAGATGCATTTCACTGTGTGTTTTGATGTACATGTGACTAATAAAGAAATCTTACCGTATAAAAGCTTAGTATTGCACCGTAGCCGTCTTGAGCTCCCTGGGTTGCGTTGAGCGTGTAACTCACATGGAGTGATGATGTGCCTCATCAGACATGTCACTGTTTGAGCTGAACCGAACCAAAATCTGAAACCAATTGGGGGAAAGACTAAGTGAATACTGTTCACTGAACAACAGGCAGATCATGGAGGGCAGGCCATTCTGCACTGCTGGCATGCAGTCCGACCAAAGTCCAGTACATCACCCTGGGGATTTACTTGACCATGTAACTTAGCATCCTGTTTGCCTTCTCTCCACTGTTTAGAGATGGGGGCAATAATACGACCAGCGCATCTCATCTTTCAGTCCTCCCTTCACCCATCCCATTGTTCCCATTTGCCACTTATTTTTATTCCCATTGCCCATCCATGGGTTAATCCCGCTCACCTTGAGGCAGTGGATTCCACACTGATAGTTTATTGGCAGACCCTGGGCAGCTGAGAAACGCCGGCATCCAAAACCTGACTGCTAGGATCCCTGGAGCAAAATATAAAAGTACTTCCCCTTGCCCCGTGCCCCCTTCTTGTTTTTACTTGGATTGCAGCCGCCTGAGATTTCCCCATCGCCATCGCCACGATCTTTATCTGCCACTTCTTGTAAAAGGTGCTGTCAACAGCCAGCTGTTGGGTGCAGCCAGCTCTCCTACTGAGCCGGTCTTTGGAAGACTTGCCGACGGATGAGTTGGTGGGATGTGGTAGCTATAGGAAGTAACGGACTTGATTGGAGTTCGCATTATTTTTCATTGTGAATATTGTAAAGACCTTTGTCACACCGTTCTTTGTACATGTTCATTAAACCAACGGAGAAACTTGCAAGCAACACCAAATTGCCCTTCTACAGGACTGAAGCATGTATCAAAATATCCCAATATACTTCACTGGAGCACATTCTGGGCAACATCTGAAGATAAATCCAGGCCAGCACTCGAGAGGGTTAGGGTTGGGCTACCTGTGGATTGCACATACACTATTGGTCACCCATTGTCATCCTTTGCTCTTCCCCATACCCCACCTTACCTACCCACTAACGTCCCCACACCACCACACACAATCTCCCTCCTCCCCCGACCTTATTCTGACTTCTGCCCTCTTCCTTTCCAGTCCCGATGAAGGGTCTCGACCTGAAACGTCGACTGTTTATTTCCCTTCATGGATGCTGCCTGACCTGCTGAGTTCCTCCAGCAATTTGTGCGTGTTGCTCCAGATTCCACTATCTGCAGAGTCTCTTGTGTGACCGCACACAATCTCCTCCCTTTTATAAGATTTCTTTATTAGTCACATGTACATCGAAACACACAGTGAAATGCATCTTTTGCGTAGAGTGTTCTGGGGGCAGCCCGCAAGTGTCGCCACGCTTCCGGCGCCAACATAGCACGCCCGCAACTTCCTAACCTTTGGAATGTGGGAGAAACTGGAGCCCCTGGAGGAAACCCACGCAGACACAGGGAGAACGTACAAACTCCTTACAGACAGCGACGGAATTGAACCTGGATCCCTGGTGCTGTAAAGCGTATGCTAACCACTACACTACCGTGCCTGTACAGTGGAGCGGCCTTGGGACGGAGTGGCAGAGAAGGAGCGACCCGCCCAACTAAAGGCAGCGAATTCAATGATGGCCCATAGAGGAGGAACTAAGTGGGACCAGAGTAGGTTGTGTAAAGGCATGGTAAAACGTAGCCATGGAGGAACTTGAAGAGTGAATGCAGATCAGTGAAGCTCCGGCTACGTGGAGCCGATGGAGCTAAGTGTAGATGAGGTGGCCCACTCCAGCTTAAATCGCAAAACCAACACAAACTGCCCCAGCTGGAAAACGTTCGATGTTTACAAAAAGACTGACATTTGTTCAATGTTGTGTTCATTTCAGCTCTGAAATACCTATATATAGGTAGCGTGGTCGTGGCATGATTGAATCCCTTCCTGGAACAGAAATAGATCAAACTCGTTATTTAATCCTTAGCCCAGGAACCAATTCTGTATTTGTGTGGTGAAGTGAGGTTCCCTTGATCATCTGGTGTGCTGAAGGACTGCCTGTTAAAAGATTTTATTTTAGTCCCAACTACTTCTAGAATAATAAGTTCCTGACTCCATTCCATCCTGTGCTTGGCACTGACTGTTGGCTCCAGCAACTGGGTTTTCAGCTTGTATCACAGAGCATAGCTGTGTTGGAAGCTTGCTGCCATTTCTATCTCCAGGGTGCACCAGTTACTCTCAACGTGGCCTTGCTGTAGATCAGCCAAAAGCACTTTGTAGTGAAAACGTACAGCTGCTTCTGACTCCAGAAGCTGATTTTTTTTTCTCTTAATTCATACGAGGTTGATATCTCAGGCAATGCTGGCAGTTATTGTCAATCTCTAATTGCCCACTGAACCATGGCAGTTAAAGTTCAACCTCATTAGATTCATAACGAGATGCTGTCTGTTTCTGTGTGGTTTGTCCCACAGAGTCCAGGTTGATCTTCAATCACCCATGTACATTAATCCTACCCTAATCTATTTTGTTCTTCCCACATTCCCATCAATTCACCCCCCACACACCAGAGGCAATTTATAGTGGGCAATTAACCGACCAACCCGCACGTCTTTGGGATGTGCGAGGGAACTGGACCACCTGGAAGAAACTTGCGTGGTCACAGAAAGAAAATGCAGACTCCCAAGTCTGACAACACCCAAGGTCAGGATCGAATCTGGGTTGCTGGAGCTTTTGGGCAACAGCTGTGCCTCTGTTCCACAGCTATTGTTGGATCTGAAGTCACATATAGGCCAGGCTGGGTAAGGATAACAGATTTCCTTTAAGGATGTCGGTGAACTGGATGAGTTTTTACAACAACTCATTAGTTCCAGATTTACTGTTCATGCGTCTAGGCTAATTGTTAATATATTTATGATGTAGGGTTCCGGACCAGAAATATTAACTGTTTTTCTTTCCACTGATACTCTCTGACATACACTTCCTGTTTTTGTTTCAGATGTCCAGAATTTGCAGTTGTTTGATTTTCATTACAGCTGAACTCACTGCCACTTCTAGAAACACTGACCTTGAAGCAATTCTCCTGCACTCACAGCTGGGATTTCTGTCTGTCCCCTTTGCCTTGTAGTCAGTTCTGATAAAAGGTTCTGGACCTGAATCTGTTTCTCTCTCCACTGAAGCTGCCTGATCTGCTGACTGTTTCCAACATTTTCTTTTATTCCTAATTTCTGGCACCTGTATGTTTTTGATTTCCAGATTATAACCACACTGGTAATAAATGTTTTCCTGAATCTTTGTCCATCACTATAAATCACTGTCTCTAGACTGTTGAACCATCTGGGAATGGGAATATTTTCTCCCTATTTGCTCTGTCTGAATTGGTTGTGATCTTTTCCAAATCTATTATCTTTGTTTGCTTCAAGAACGCCACCAGTTTTTGCAGTCTAACGTTAGAAATGAAACTCCTCACCCCACTACAGAGGTTGACACAGAAAAGCCTGCACAGAGACCGCCAATCCATGCTGGTGATATTGATCCACCGTAGCCTCCTCCTGCCTGTCCTCATCTAACTCTGTCACTGCAACTCCTTGTTCCCTCCTCTCTTCCTCATGCCTGTTCAACTACCCTTAAATGTATTGATGCTGTTCACCTTATTCCACATTCTCATCCGTCTTTGAGCAAAAAAGGTTTTCTGAATTGCCAATCGGATTTCCTGGTGACTGTGGTGAATATTGATGGCCTCTGGTTGATGCTTTTCCCCACAAGTGAGAACATTCTCTCTGCATCCACTCCATCAAAACCTTCCATCATTTTAAAGACCTCCAGTCAATCGCGACCCTGTCTTCCTTTCTCACAAGGAAAGTGTTCATCCATTCCTGGAATATCTGGTACCCTCCACTCCTGGTAATATCCTTGTGAATTTTCCTTGCACATTGTCTAGTGTCTCCATACTCTTTTTATAATATGGCACATAGAACTACAGGATGTAATCTAACAATGATTTGGTAATGATTTAGCATAACTTCCCTTCTTTTCAATTCTATCCCTTCGGAAATACACCCGTGTTTGAATTGCTATTTTTTATGCAGCCTCTACTGCGTTTGTGGTTGGTGCATGTGCTCTCTGAGTTTCCTGAGCTGGGTGGGGCAGAGGATTAGACTTGCAGCTTGAAGTGGTCTCCCTACTCTTCCCTCAAAATGTACCACCTTGCATCTATCAGTGTTGAACTTCATTGTCAATTATTTTCCCATTCTACAAGTTTATTAATATCCTCCTGTGACCTGTTGCAATATTGACTATCATGCCACCTACCCCAAATTTGCTGCACAAATCTCCTTTAAGCTTTCCCCCTCTCACGTTAAAGCTATGTCCTCTAGTATTTGACATTTCCACTCTGGGGAAAAAGACTGACTATCTGCCTCATCTCTGCCTCTCATAATTTTATAAACTTCTATCAGATCTCCCCTCAGCATCTGACTCTCCAGAGAAAACAATCCAAGTCCGTCCAACCTCTCCTCACAGTTAATACACTGCAATCCAGGCAACATCCTGGTGGACCTTTCTTGCACTGTCTCCAAAGCCTCCACATCTTTTCTGTAATGGGGTGACCAGAACTGCGCACAATACTCAAAGTGCAGCCTAGCCAAAGTTTTATACAACAATCTGCTGGAGGAACTCAGCGGGTCGAGTGGCTTCTGTGGGAAGAAAGAAATTGTCGACGTTTTGGAGCTGCAACATTACTTTCTGACTCTCGTACTCATTGCTCTGCCTGATGAAGGCAAGCATGGCATATGCCCTCTTTACCACTCTATCTACCTGTGTTACCACTTTCAGGGAACTATGGACTTGGACCCCGAGATCCCTCTGTACATCAGTGCTATTAAGGGTCCTGCCATTTACTGTATACTTTCTCCTTGTATTTGACCTACCAAAATGCGACATCTCACACTTGACCAGATTAAACTCCATCTGCCATTTCTCTGCCCATACCATAGTCTATATCCTGCTGTATATTTTGGTAACCTACTTCACTATTTGCATCTCTATCAACTTTTGTGTTGTCTGCAGATTTACTAACCAATCCAACTACATTTTCGTCCAAGTTATTTATGTATATTATCAACAACAGAGGCCCCAGCACCGATCTCTGCGGAACACCACTGGTCACAGACCTCCAGCCAGAGTAACATCCTTCCACCACTACCCTCTGTTTTCTATGGGCAAGCCAATTCGAAATCCGAATGGCCAATTCACTGTAGATCCCATGCATCGTAATCTTCTGGATCTGCCTACCATGTGGAGACAAAATGATCTTTTAATGTGGATTCTATCCCAGGACTGTGACAGTAAAACTGGCAGCAGCTTGTAAGTAATGACAGCTTATGGGTCTCTTGTTAAAATCAGATGCTCTCACGTCTGTACACTATGCAATTACATTGCAGCTCTCGGTATGTACACTGTGTTCCCTTTGAGACCCAATTTGTGCAGCTGTGAACTGCTATGAGTCTCCACCTGTGTCCTTGGCAAGGAAGCAAGATGGACAACAGAGAGTGCAAAAGTGTACACTTGGCATTCTGAACCTAGGTTTATTTAAAGGACAATCCATTGTGCTACAGTTTCTAAAGAGCAGGTACAAAGACAAAATGGTAAAGAAACACACAACGTCATATCCCCACAATGTTCCAAACCCCCATCACCGCTGAAGTGCTGTTAATCTGAGCCTCATTATGACAATTTATTTCTGGTGCCCACTTTCTCCTCACCAGCAGCTGATTTTATGTTGGACTTGGCAATCTGCTTCTTGATGTTTGTACCAGGACAGGCAGCCTCTCTCCTGGCCGTGCCAGCAACCAGTTCAAACATCCAGGTTCCAACACACGTTCAACAACAGGATTAATGCTGGGGTTTTAAGTCGAAGCAGGAGCAGGCTCTTCGGCCCTTTGTGCTGCTGTGCCATTTGATGTGATCGTGGCTGGTCACTTACACCGGTGACATATTTTTGCATAACCCCTAGTAGTGTTTGTTCCTTTAAAGAGTGAGTTACTGAGGAGATTATCTCAAATGTCTGCTGGAAGCATGAGATATATGGCCTATACAGTCATTTGTAGCTACTGGTGCCATTTCTATGGAAGATGGCACCCATGCCAAACCCATTCCACTCCAACTGAGTGTCCTTTAGTGAGTTAGCATCTTCCCTGTGTTTTTTTCCCCTATCTGGAGCCGTTGACTTTGGCTCCCCTACAGTTCTTCCCTCTGCTCCGGGCATGCTTGAAGATAGTTAATGAGCGTAGTCAAACCGATTCCATCTCTCGTTGGACGCCCACACGGGTCGTGGGGATCTCCACGTTGTGGGCACCTCTGAAGGCTGCTAATTGGAGATTTGGCTAAGTGGTGTGCACTCACTCACGCACTGCAGGTGTCTCAGGCCCAGAGTCAGACGATGACCCCCCACTCCCGGGTTCTGTCTGCACATTGGTGAGAACCTCTGGTGCAGGGCAGTCCATCAGTTCCATCAGTGTGAGGGCTTGGCGTAGTTTGAGCTGAGCTTGTGGTACCAGCTGTGCTGCAGGCTACTCAGTGGCAGAGTGGGTAGCTATCGACCACCACACTTGCAGGGCGAACGAATCGAGGGAGAATGAATGCGGGTGCTGGGGAGCTGCTGGAAGTTCAGATTCAGATTAGTTTATTGTCATGTACACCAGGGTGCAATGAAAGCTCACGAGTAAACAGTATAAAGCAATAACTACAGCGAGCAAAAAAAAACACACTGGTGCAAAGATTGTGCAATCTGAAGTAGTGTAAACACAAATGCTAAAGTGGTGATAATGGAATTAGTGTCACTGGACGATTGTACCAAGTGCCTATTCCAGGTAGTTTCCAATGATGGTAGCATGGGAATCTTTTACCTGGTCTTTAATTGCCCGTGGACGTGTAGGTAGTGCACCATGACCTTTGTCTTTCATTATGTCTAATAACTCCCTTCACTGGAAGTTATTGAGAGCCAGCGTCGCTCAGTGTGGAAGGTACTGTTTCTTGCTGGCAGTTGGTCGCTGTGTGTTTCTTTTCGCTCTGTTGTGACCCACTGTTGTCTTTGTCAATTCCATCCCAAGGGTGGATATGGGGACAGGAAGGTCTCCAATACAAGGGCAGGAGGGGTCAGTGACCTGTCGGTGGAGAATGGGTCAGCTGGCCTATTGGGGTGGCAGATATGAAGCCCAAGAACCGTCAGGGGTTGGCTGGTCTGTCTCTGCGTAATTCTTATTAAGCCTGGTTTCTGTAGCTTGGCAGAGGTGCAGAGCTGCTCAGTGGGCCATTGATAGTGGTGCTGATCATGGCTCTTCAGAGCACAGGAGCTGACGGGCAGAATGAGTTGGCCTGCTCCTCACTCCCTGCTTTCTTCAGAAGCTCATGAGGATTTGTCACTCTCTATGGCGAGCTCGAGGCTGCTTGAGGTGCATCAGTTGGAGTGTCCACATTCTGTGCAGCCTGGACACTTGCAGGAAAAAGTCTTTTTCAACCAGCTGGCTTTGCACCCTCAAGCAGATTGTCTGAGGCTGAGGTTTGAGGCCCTCAAGCAAATCAGCTCACTAATGACAGCCTCTTGTTGAGGCTATGCTGAGGTTTCAGAGAGCAGCATTCTCTATGAATCATAGCCAGCAATTACAATGTTATTTCTTTTATTTTTTATATATGATGGAGAGGGAGGTGATTCACCCCCTGTCGATGCCAGCTCTTAGAGCAATCCTATCAATCCCATTTCCCCATCAGTTTCCCTACGACCCATTCTGTCTCCTTCCCCTCCTCCCCACCACCCCCCAATGCTCTTCCCACCCACGTACAATAAGAGTAACTTACAGCAGCTTTTAACACATCAGCCGAGGGGTCTTTGTGATGTGGGAGGAAGCAGGAGTGCCCACGCAGTCATAGGGAGGACATTCAAGTCCCACACAGACTGCACTGGAGGCCGGGATCAAACCTGGGCCACTGGAGCTGTGAGGCAGTGGCTGCACCTGCCCCACCAGGGGTAAAATCTTCAGGTGCACTCGTATGGATTTTGACCAGAGCTGACGTCTGGGAAGCTGAGCTCACAGCCAAGGTTCGTTCCTTGCTGAAACAAGAACAAAAAGCTGGAAAAACTCAGCAACTGTGGAGAGAGAAATAGTCAATGTTTTGGGTTGGTGACCTGCTGAATTTTTTCAGCATTTTCTGTATTTGTTTCAGATTTCCAGCATCTGCAGTTTTTAAAAATTTTTCTCTGGCCTGTCCGATCAGTGGTTCGGGAAGACTACTTGCCCCTTATTGATCCAAGATTTCTTTAGTATCACTGTCTTCCCATGAGACAGTCCATTACCTTAAACACTTACTCACTCATGGCACCCTCACCATTGCCGAGTTGTGTCCCATCTACCAGATCCACTGCACGATTTGCAAAGAGACCTCTCGCGCCCAGCATCTCCATCAGTCGGAAAGGGGAGAGCTCCAAATGCTTGGGAACACCATCGCCTCCAAGTGTCCTTCAAGTCTCCAATCATCACAACTTAGTAATATATCGCTGTTCTTCCTTCATCCCTGCTCATTACATCGTTAAACTGGTTCTTCTGAGTTTTCCCTCTACTGTTCCAAACAAGGAACAATTGTTCAACACTCTGCATGTGAAGAAGGACCTGCTGATTTCAACCCTAAGTTCCCCTTTCAGTATTCTGATGCTGTACTCCATTATAAAGTTCACCTCTTCAGAATGAAAAGCCCAAGTTTCTCCAGTTTTTCTTTATAACCCAGTCCCTTGGCACGGGAACCCAGTCATGAGCTGCCTTTGTTCTGCTTTCAGCAATATCTCATTTTGTATCCAGGTCTGGGCACTGAGACAGTATTCGAGGTGCAGTCTGGCCAGAGCACTGGACACCCCAAGTATACTTCCCCTCATTGATATTCCACTGCTGCAGCCTCCTACTTGGATGGAGCTCAGCAGTCCTTTGACAAGTTAGCCCAGGAGTTGTTTTGAGTAGTGCTTTTCTCTTGGGTATGCAATCCAAAGTCAACTTTATCAGGAATAAATCACATTACCATTTGTTTCCTGGTGAAATTGCACCAAGTACAAAATTAGACTCGGGCACCTCTGGTCACAGTCCATATTAGTGCCTCTGAAGGTTCCCGAGCATGAGACGGGCACCGATTGATGTCGGTTGTCATACAGCACAAGTTTTAATCTGCACTGACATGGATTGGAACTCAAAGCTTTACACAGCAACTGTTATGAAATAGGCTCAGGAGTAGAATACAAAAGGCTAGAGGAAATCAGTGGGTCTGACAGTACCTGTGAAGGGAAATGGACATTTGATACTTTGGTATGCGCGCGTGAAACTTTGACTGTTCATTTCCCTGCACCAGTGCTGCCTGCTGTGCTGAGTCCCTCCAGCATTTTGTTTTTTGCTCCAGATTCCAGCATCTACAATCTCTCGAGTCTTCGGGCTCGGGAGAACCGGGGCACTCAGCACTATGTCCTTACTAATCCGAGATTTAGAGGGTTGCAAGTTGGCATCAGGGCACCTTATGCCAGCTCCAGAACTCGTGCATGCACATCGCAAGTGCTGTTTGGAGAATGGGACGAATGAAAAAAGGATGTTGTACGGGCTCGATAACACGACTGTGTGACTGGGTGGGCTAGCTCACTCTGGAAGGACAACTGACCGTTGGGGGTGAGGCACCAAGTTGTACAACTGGAAAGGCCCTGTTGTCCCCCAGGGAGGATGTGGGCAAGGAGAGAAGTAGGGACAGGAATGTGCCATATCCACCTTTGTTGAAGCAGGGAAGAGTTTTCTGTAATCTGTAACCAAGTATAATACACTGAGCAGGCTCAGCCAGAAGAAAGTGTTTTTTGTATAATGGCTTCGTCTACTCCTTGGCGTTTGTGAGGATGGCGTACAACAGGCTGATACGCTAGGGCATGTTGATGTGAGGAAAGGGAATGTGCTGGAACTTTTGCAAAACATTAGGATGGATAAGTCACCGGGGACGGACGGGATATATCCAAGGTTATTACAGGAAGCGCGAGACGATTGCTGCACCTTTGGTGATGATCTTTGTGTCCTCACTGGCCACAGGAGTAGTGCCAGATAATTGGAGAGTGGCAAATGTTGTTTGTTTGTTCAAGAAAGGGAGTAGGGATAACCCTGGGAATTACAGGCCAGTGAGTCTTACTTAAGTGGTGGGAAAATTACTGGAGAAGATTCTTAGAAACAGGATTTATAGGCATTTGGAGATGCATAGGCTGATTAGGGACAGATAGCATGGCTTTGTGAGGGGCAGGTCATGCCTCATGAGCCTGATTGAGTTCCTTGAGGGTGCGACAAAGCATGTTGATGAAGGTAAAGCAGTGGATGTGGTGTACATGGATTTTAGTAAGGCATTTGATAAGGTTGGAAGGCTCATGGATATGTTGTACATGGAAGGCTCATTCAGAAAGTCAGGAGGCATGGGATCCAGGGAGACTTGGCTGTGTGGATTCAGAACTGACTCGCCCATAGAAGACAGAGGGTGGTGGGAGATGGAGCGTATTCTGCCTGGAGGTCGGTGACCAATGGTGTTCTGCAGGGATCTGTTCTGGGACCCCTGCTCTTTGTGATTCTTATAAATGACTTGGCTGAAGATGTGAAAGGGTGGGCTAATAAGTTTGCAGATGACATGAAGGTTGGTGGTGTTGTGGATAGTGTAGAAGGTTGCTGTAGGTTACAACAGGACATTGATAGGATGCAGAGCTGGGCTGAGAAATGGCAGATGGAGTTCAACCTGGATAAGTGTGAAGTGATACACTTTGGAAGATTGAATTTGAAGGCAGAATACAAGGGTAATGGAGGACTCGTAGCAGTGTGGAGGAACAGAGGGATCTTGGGGTCCACGTCTATAGATCCCTCAAGGTTGCCACGTGAGCTGATAGGGTTGTTAAGATGGTGTATGGAGTGTTGGCCTTCATTAGTCAGGGTATTAAGTTCAAGAGCTGCCAGGTAATGTTGCAGCTCTATAAAACTTTGGTTAGACCACACTTGGAGTATTGTGTTCAGTTTTGGTCACCTCATTATAGGAAGGATGTGGAAGCTTTAGAGAAGGTGCAGAGGAGATTTATCAGGATGCTGCCTGGACTGGAGGGCATCCTTATGAGGATAGGTTGAGTGAGCTAGGGCTTTTCTCTTTGGAGAGAAGGAGGATGAGAGGTGACTTGATGGAGGTGTACAAGATGATAAGAGGCATCGATCGAGTGGACAGTCAGAGACTTTTTCCCAGGGTGACAATGGCTAACATGAGGGGGCATAATTTTAAGGTGATTGGAGGAAGGTATAAGGGGGATGTCAGAGGTAAGTTTTTTTACACAGAGAGTGGTGGGTGCGTGAAACGCACTGCCGGCAGAAGTGGTGGAGGCAGATACATTAGGGACATTTAAGAGACTCCTAGATAGTCACATAAATGATAGAGAAATGGAGGGCTATGTGGGAGGGAAGGGTTAGATAGATCTTAGAGCAGGATAAAATGTCGGCACAACATCGTGGGCCGAAGGGCCTGTGCTGTTACGTCCTATGTACTCCATTCCTGTGACATGCTGCATTGGCATGTGTACTCTGGGCTGGTATTTACCCACAGAAAAATCTCCGGAATTCTCTTGAAAATGTATTCAGGAGAAATGGCTGAATTTCTGAAGGCATCATGCCTAGATTTTGCTTTTTCTTCTGGAAAATGTGCTTCTGGGTTAACCGTAGTCCCACCGGAGCAAGGACAACATTCCGTAGAACCATCTCCTCGCCTCCAGCACAACTGTTCCTCACAATTATCCTCTTCCTTTCCCTTCACCTATTGCTTAAAGTGATCTGCAGGAGAGGGAAAAGAAACACTTGATGGCTTTAGTTAAGATTCCCCTGTCACTCTTGCTTCCTGGATTGTGTTTCAGTTCCGTTAATAGAAAGTTCTCTGCAAGAGACCCAAGTGAAGTAACTGGGCATCCCCAGCTTTGCTACCACTTGAACACTGGCTCACATCACAATGGTATTTATAGTTGGTAAAACATTAACCCCATCTAGGGTGGATGAGATTGAGCTTCTTGAAGATCAGAGGCCATGGCTGAGTGGAGCAAAAAGAGATTTTACTCTTCAGAGATACCAGCAGCGTATGACAAGCCCCTAATTCTCTTCACTGCCTTCCTGTACTCTACCGCAAAGATAGTGCTGGCAAACATGTTGCTGCAAAGACTCATATGACCACGTCATTGACGTCATTGCTGGGACTCGAGGGCCTGAGTTACAGGGAGAGGTTGGGCAGGCCGGGACTTTATTCCTTGGAGCGTAGGAGACAGAGGGGTGACCTTACGGAGGTTTATAAAATCACGAGGGGCAGAGATAGGGTGAACGCACACAGTCTTTTCCCCAGGGAAAGGGAATCAAAAACTAGAGGGTGTCAGTTTAAGGTGAGAGGGGAAAGATTTAAAAGGGACCTGAGGGGTAAATTTTTCATATGGGGTGGTGCGTATATGGAATGAGCTGCCAGAGGAAGTGGTTGAGGCAGGTACATTAACAACATTTAAAAGACATTTGGACAGGTACATGGATAGGAAAGGTTTAGAGGGGTATGGGCCAAATGCTGGCCAATGGGACTAGCTTAGATAGGCATCTTGGTCGGTATGGACGAGTAGGACTGAAGGGCCTGTTTCCGTGCTGTATTACTCTATGACTATTAATTGTGAAACAATTGTAATGAATGAATCTTAACTCTCCTCTTTATCTACCATATAGAATATTTTCAAGAAGGGCCCATTCAGTCTCCGAGAGACCCATTGCTGGATCTGCCAACTTCTAAGCAGATCCTGAGCCAACATATTTTCAATGTAATTTTGACATGGAATTTCTACCTCCCAGAGTGTCTGGTTTTGTTTACAGTAGCTTTTGTGTTCACCCTGTGCATAACATGTCAGTCGAGGTCTCCCTCCAAACAACTACTTATGCATATAGAAATAATTCTCAAATCTTACAATTCTGGTGGGAAGTGTGGCTGATTGGGAACACACATGGGAAACTGGATTTGTGCATGTCGGAATATCGGGCACCTATTTTCAGGGTGTGAGGTTCATTGTCAACAGCATGCAATCAAAAATTTACTCCCAACCAGCCTGACATTGAAGCATAGAGTCATGGAACCAGTAGTACAAAAGGAGAGCAAATGACCCATTGTGTCTGTGCCAGGTCTAACCCATCCTCCATCACTTCCTTCCCATTGCCCTGGGAATTTGCTCCCTTATATAATTCCCTTTCTCTAATACTCATTGTAACTCACCCTGTATAGTTCAAACTAAACACTGCTGATTCAGAGCCAGCATATCCAGGGTTTGCCAAGGCATGCAACAAATGAGCGGAACCCATTTAGAATCTTTAACACTAATCTCGCAGCCCTTCTCAACTGAGAATCTCATTAAATTCTGACACATAGTTAACTGTATCAGCTGTGGCCCGAGGTGGTGAAATCTGATTCCCTAATTACAAGGTTGTTTGTTTAAGCCCCACTCTAGGGACCTGATGTAAATCCCATCCGGATGCATCACAGCTTGCTCTGCTCAAGACCACAAGAAATTGCAGAGAGTTGTGAACGCAGCCCAGTTCATCACACAAACCCTCCATGGACTCTGTCTACACTTCCCACTGCCTCGGGAAAGCAGCCAACATAATCAAGGATGACTCTCACCCTGATTATTCGCTCTTCTCCCTGCCCCTCCTGTCAGGTAGAAGATACAAAAGCTTGAAAGCACGTACCACCAGGCTCAAGGACAGCTATTATTCCGCTATCAACGGACCTCTTGTATGTAAAGATGAATACTTGATCTCCCAATCTACCTCGTCGTGGCCCTCACACTTTATCTGTCTACCTGCACTGCACTTTCTCTGCAACGCTACATTCTGCATTCTGTTTCCTGTTTACTACCTCAATGTACTTACGTCTGGATAGCATGAAAAAAAGTTTTTCGCTGTATCTCGGTATCTGTGACAATAAACCAATCCAATCATTAAGACTATCTGAGATAAGATAACATATCTTTATTGGTCATATGTACATCGAAACACACAGTGAAATGCATCTTTTGCGTAGAGTGTTCTGGGGGCAGCCCACAAGTGTCGCCACGCTTCTGGTGCCAACATAGCATGCCCACAACTTCCTAACCCGTACGTCTTTGGAATGTGGGAGGAAACTGGAGCACCCGGAGGAAACCCACGCAGACACGGGGAGAACATACAAACTCCTTACAGACAGCGGCCGGAATTGAACCTGGGTCGCTGGAACTGTAAAGCGTTACGCTAACCGCTGCACTACACTATCTAAAGACCAGGGTGGGTCTCAGAGTGATTTCACAGTCTCCGTCCCTTGACCAAAATGGTTGGTGTCATTGCTGATTGCAGGAGCTCGCTGTGCAGCAGTTGTGTGCAACTCTTCCTGCTTTTCTGCAGTGAAACACTTCAAAAGTATTACATCATCTGTGAGGCACTTTGGCGTGTCATGGAAGGTGCTATGTAAATGCAACTTTCTAAGAGCGGCTTTTAATCATTTGGGATTCTAATGATAGCCAAGTGTATTGGCTGCACTGTGTGATTCCCGTGTCACAGTGGGGTTTCATGGCGATGCAGGGTTTAATGATTGGTGGATTAAAGCTGAACGTACTGTGCTAATTTTTGTGCTTCCTCAGTGAGACGGCAATGTAAGTGCAACCCCTTCATTAGCCACCTTCTCATTGAACAAGACCAGTCATGCAACTTAATACATTATAAGCTTAAAATGTATGTAATTACCATGTAACTCTATTCACTGAATCGGCCTATGCAGCTGAAAGGCTTCCTGGTTACTGGTAATGTGAAGCCCTCCTGCATGTTTAATTAGTTCTAATTGCATCTCCACTTGCAAGGCTGACACCTCCTAAAGGCCAAATGTATTGTATGTGGTACATTGTGGCAGCTTATCACATGCCAGCAAGGTGCCTTTAGCATTTGTTCACAGTGCAGAAGATCAGAGTGTCTGTCGACATAGTTGTGTTGCCGTGAATTGGAGGCAGATGGGATGTGGGGCTGGCACGGATGTACCACATGAGGGTCACACGGTTTGTGTTGGGAATGGTATTTTGTCGACTCCTTATGAATATTGCCTCTCTGATAGTGAATCCTATATAAGTCCGTGCAGCCTGCGCTTGCCTTGCTGGGAGATGAGGTGTGGATGCTGAGCAGGACGTCCCTTGGTGGACCTTATTTTTTCCCTCTTGGTCTCCAGGCTCCTTCATCCCTCGTGCTCCAGGGCTCCTTTCTGCTCTTCCTCTGTGGTTGTCGAGTGGCTAAATGATATTGGTAATTGGTTTATGAATGTCAGTGTACCGAGGTACAGTGAAAAACTTTGTTTTGCATGCCATCCATACAGATCATTCACCATGTAACTACATCGAGGTAGTACAAGGGAGAAGCAATAACAGAATGCAGAATATAATGTTACAGAGAAAGTGCAGTGCAGGCAGACAATAAAGTGCAAGGTAGATTTTGAGGTCAAGAGTCCGTATTATCATAGGTCCGTTCAATAGTCTTATAACAGCGGGATAGAAGCTGTTCATGAGCCTGCTGGTACGTGCTTTCAGGCTTTTGTATCTTCTTCCCAATGAGAGGGGAGAGAAGAGAGAATGTCCGGGGAGGGTGGGGTCTTTGATTATGTTGGCTGTTTTACTGAGGCAGCAAGAAGTGCAGACAGAGTCCATGGAGGGGAGGCTGGTTTCTGTGATGTGCTGGGCTGTGTCCACAACACTCTGCAGTTTCCTGAAGTCTCAGGCAGAGCAGTTGCCGTCCCAAGCCGTGACACATCTGGATAGGATGCTTTCTATGGTGCATCTATAAGGTTGGTAATTGTATCTGCGCTCAACTGCTGTGGTTGGAGTGCACATGGGTATAAGGAGCTGGTGAAGTAGAGGGTAGACTTTTTTTACCCAGGGTCCATCCATCTGGGCAGCGCCGGCTATTGAGCAGATCCAGCAGTGCAGAGTTCCTCAGGGTGGAGGAGTTGTCGTCTTCCTGGAAACGAGGTCATCACCAGGAAGATTTTCTCTTTGTGATTCACATGACCTGTACATTGAAGGACTGAAAACCTGTCCTGCTGGTGTAAAGGATTGGGTTATTAATGGGAGTCGTGATGGACACATGAGTGCAGTCAATAGCTGCCTACACTCATGGGAAGTCAGCAGTGCTGCCAAATACCAGTGCCTGAGATGACTCTGCTTCTCAATCTTTTCCTTTGCAGGACTCCACTTAAACACCGGAGATGTTTTACATCCCCAAGTTGTCATAACTACACAATACGATATTTTACCCCTTTATGGGCTTTATTCTGTAAATAAAGAAACTGATTTAAAGAAGTCATGTTGTACTCATGGGGAATCAGTTAGCCTGTCAAGTAAAAGTAATCAAATTAATACTTCTTTGCTGTGAACTCATTTTCCATCTTTGCAAATCAGGTCACAACCACAAAATTGGGAACTGCTTCTTAAAGTATGAGAACAAACAGAATTCAGAGCAAAATCAAAATAAGTGAGTGGTTATGTCATCAGGAATATGCAATATGGGGGGTAATTATGCACAGATATGGGTATAAAGTTAATGCATCATTGTACGATGGGAGAAGTTAATCAATCCTGTTGGCCCACGGTGGGTCTATGTGTTGCTGGGTAGTGCACCTTGGAGATGTGATGGTGGCGGGCTTAGGGGTGAGAGTTAGGGGCAAGTTTGCCTTGTAGGGGATGTCATTTCGTCTGTAGCATGCAGGATATTGAGTCCTGGTAAAAGTGCTATTAACCTCCAAGATCTCTGAGCTCCACTGATTCTGGGCAATGGCTTACTTTTCAACTTGATTGCACCACCAGCAGTTACTTCAGCTGCCAAGTCCCCAAGCTCTGGAACTCCCTTCCTAAACCATCCAGTTTCTCTACTTCTCCTTCCTTCCTTTAAAATGTGGCCCAGCCCATTCTGACCAAGCTTGTGGGGTGTGAGAGAGAGCAGGTTACAGAGAAATGTGGAGGAATGGGACTGCTCTAAGAGCCAGTATAGACTGGTGGGCTGAATGGCCTTCTATGTTGTAAGGAGAAAATATAAGAAATCTGCCCTCTAGTATTTCCTGACGCTCCTTGTCATCTCTCCATGTATAACAATTCTCGTCCGAAGCATATTTGATGCTTCTTACTTCGTGGAAGGTGCATTGATGGACGTATATTGTTGTCGAGGAACCCCCTCTGTGTATGAAGGAATACAGGAGCTTGGTCCATATGGATGTGGCTACTTACAGCCTTTACATTTAACATTCAATGAGGCTTTTTTCCAAAATAATGCCCAATATGGGTAGATGTACCTTTGGAACAAGAACACAGAGTCTGAAACTCCTGCATGGTCGACCTTGTTTCCAGTTGTTTTCTGTGTTGTAGTAAATGGGCTGGATTCCTAACCCTCTTTCCCCTCCCCTCAGCACCTCTGCTTGACTCTTTAAGATTAATCCACCTTACTACCAATCAGGTATTGTCCACTGGCTTTCAGACAAATCACTGTACAGACCTTGTGATCAAGACGTCTCTTATTCCTCATCAGGTAAATTGTGTGTGCACAGCCATTGGAAGTCAGCCACTAATTGGATGTGTAAAGTTGCCTGCACTTGGACGACGTTAGCTAATGTTTGGGACCACTTCTGCGGTTTGCAGGCTTGGGAAATAGACTGCAGAGCAGACTCAGATCATCAGTAAATAAATTCTCTAATCTAATACCGTTATTGCAAAGTATAATGAAGCAGGACCATGCAGCATTCAGTAATATACATGTCTAATGAGTAAAAGGAAAGAACAGCATCACTGGTTCGGCCCCACCCATTCCATTAGATCTCCAGTGTATATCTGGCTTAATGTGTCTCTCCCCAGAAACCAGTATATAAATTGTTAGCCTAATCATCCCCGCACAACTCGTGTTGCAGTTAGCTCCATGATCTGCCCTGCTGTATCTTGATCTTCCCTCATCTGTGCAAGCTGCAACTTTATCTTCATAGCTTAACTCCATGCCTAATTTTGTATATCAGTATTCCTAAAGCTGTATTACTTTACCTGTTTGCTAAAGACCCCATGACCTGCTTGTAAACATGACAGCTCCTAGTACTACCCTTGACATACAGTCAATTTTTGTCTGAAGTACCTTGGGATATTTTATGATTTTAGTGACACTATATAACTGTTGCTGCTGATTTATATAAAAAGACATGCGCGCACGCGCGCACACACACACACACACACACACACACACTACACATGCATATGTGCACCCTCACACATGCACCCACACACAGTTCTCTCTGTGCCGTAAACCACTGATCATCCATGTGCTCAGTGAAGTAACTGGAGATGTTACAAGCTTCAAGAGTGAGTTGGTGCGCTGTTAGAATGATTAATATACCAGCAGCGCCCTTTTCCTTCCATAATTGTCTTGGAGCACTTTGGTACAATTGGGTGGCTTGATGAGCCATTTTGGAGGTCTATTAAAAGTCAAATGCATTATGTCACATTTGGCCCAGACTAACATAGACTTGATGGACCAAATAGCTTTCTTTCGCTTAAGAAAATGTAAAATATATGAAATCCAAAAGTACAGAGTGGATATTGAATTTGTACAAGGTCTTGTCTCAGCTATATTGTATGAAGTTTTGAGCACTGCTTTATAAGGAAGCAATGGAGGAGGATATTGCCATATGAGGGCCTTAATTATAGAGATGAGAAGGTTAAGTCAGATCTGACAGAGAACCATAAAATTAAGAATGGTTATAAAAAGATAAATAATGAAAGATTGTAGCTGTAGATTGATGAGATGATAACCACTAGTTAGTAAAGAGAAAGCTTTAAACCTTAACAGGGAACAGCTAGAACATAGAATTATCTGTCACCAGCAATTGTTGAAGCAGCCAAGGTTTGGGAGGTTATCCTATGTTAAATGTGTTAAGCACATGGTATAGTAACGTTAACTGCTACAGGTGACACAGGACACAGCTAGTAGAGCTGCTGCCTCCCAGCTCCAGTGCCCTGAGTTCAATCCTGACCTCCAGTGCTATCTGTGTGGAATTTGCATATCCTTTGTGTGACCCATTGGGTTTCTCACGGGTGCTTCAGTTTCCTCCCACATTCCAAAGAAGTGCTGGTTGTAGGTTAATTGGCTGCCCTAGTGCGTAGATGAGTCATAAACTTGCTTTAATCGAGTCTGAATGCTAAAGCTGACCACAGCCATAGAGAGATATAGCACAGAAACAGGTCCTTCGGCCCATCAAGTGCATGCTGACCATCAAGTACCCACACCATTCCTACACGAATCTCATTTTGTTCTCCCCACGTTCCCATCAACTCTCCCCAGCTACCACAGTTCACACGCACACTAGGGGCAACTTACAGTGGCCAATTAACCTACCAACCCACACATGTGGGAGGAAACCAGAGCACCCAGAAGAAACCTCCAGGATCACAGGGAGAAGATGCAAATTCCACACAGACAGCATGGGGGCCCATGATCTTGGGTAAAATGTGCAGGAATGTGACTTATTCTTTACGTCCCAGAAGTGGTGGGACTGGTGGCCATGGGATTATAGGATGGAAGGGATGGCTCCATTGGGCAGGACAATGGAGCCTGGTGCATTGGGAGAGGTAGGTGAGCTCTGGAGGAAGCTGCGTTTGTCGACTGAATGTGGGATCAAACAAAATGGTGAAGGAAGGGGAAAGAATAGAAAGTCAACAAACAAAGGTATTGGGTTTTGAATTGATTGGTTTTCTGAAAAGTTCTTTTGTTTTGCTGTCTGGTCACATGGTTTATAAGCAGTGCCAGTCCCAACATGCCCATGTAAGTAAAGACATCTCAGTGCTTCCCATAACTTCAAGCTTCTTTAAGAAACTTAAGTTCTTTATGTACCGGTTATCTTGCACAGACTTACCATATTGTGCCCGGCTTATTGCCTTCAACAATGAGAGACGTAACACACAAGAATGGTGTGGGTTGCAAGGTGATGGGTACCACCCAATACTTTTGGATCTAATGTTCCTTTTGGACAGCCTCTCAGCTTCAGTGACCCAGTTTGCTGAATTTGACCCTGGCTGAACCCAGTGCACTCACAGAGGAAGGGCAGTGAGAAATCTGATGCACCTGAATCAGTTTAGAAGTGGGCGTCAGAGTGACACAGCCTCCCAGCTCCAGCGACCTGGGTTCAGTCCTGACCTCCGGTGCTGTCTGTGTGGAGTTTGCATGTTCTCCCTGTGACCATGTGGGTTTTCTCAGGGTACTCCGGTTTCCTCCCACACCCCAAAGACATGCAGGTTGGTAGGTTAATTGACAGCTGTAAATTGGCCCTATGTGTAGGTGAGTGGTAGGATCCGTGGAGAGTTGACAAGAATATGAAGAGAATAAAATGACCTTTGTGTAGGTACGTGCTTGCTGGTCAGTACGGACTTGATGGGCTGAAGGGCATGTTTCCTTGTGGTAAGACTCTATGACTCTGTATGGTGAACCTGCCTGACTGTTCCAATGAAACGTCTGCAATGTAAGGAGGAGATATTCAACCAGCAACAACAACAAAACCACATTTATATATGTACTAAAATTCTTCCAAAATACTTCATGGGTCTGAAGGCAGAATCCAGCAGTTTATGGAAAATTTGCATTGGTAACAAAACTTAAAACAGATCTTCACAGAGTAAAGTGTGAGACAAATGAAGTATCTAACATTATAGCACACCTCTCCTTTTCGCTAAGGGGAAGCTGCTGGCATAGTAAACTTTAATAATAGGTAACTTGAGCCCACAATGAAAAATCAAGCACATTCAACCTTCGACCTTTAGTTTTAAGGCCTGGTTTAGTGATGCTTTTGGTTTAGGGAGGGGAGATTCCAGAGAATGCCAGGTGCTGTTCAAAGGAACCAGCAGCCTGAACATCAGCTTCTGATCACCACACAGTGACACGCTGCAGAGGACATTTAGTGCTGGTGGGATTTGGTTTCATGCACAAACCATCGACCAATGCTCTTTCCTGGCTTCACACAAACAACAACTTACATTTATATAGTGCTTTCAATACTGTAAGGTATCCAAAGGATTATTGACACAGCATTACAAGTGGTAGTAGGACAAGTGACCAAAATTTGGTTGGCGGTATATTTTAAAGAATTATTTAAAGAGAGTTGAAATGAGGAGTGTTAGTGAGTGTCAGGTGTTTCAGAGCTCTGGGCACAGGCAGGTGAAGGGACAGTTACCACCGGTCCAGTAATGAAAATGAAGAGTGCAACCACAATTGGACGAACATAAATCTTGGAAGACTCGGGAAGATAAATGGGACAGAGACGTGAGAGGCTGAGGCAGGGATTACTCCACTGAGTGAGGGCTGATACCTTGTCCGAGTTCTAACATGTCTGACTGGGCACCAATGTCGGTCTGTGAGTATGTGGTGACCGGTGTGCTGGGCAATTGCATGTAAGTGGGTTCCTAGGTGAGTCACCAATGACCTAACTGCTCACACCTCCACCTCACACCTTCCACCAACCTCAATGAAACAATGCCAGCCTGAGTCATTGGAAGCAATGAACTAATTGTGCTGAACTCCCAGTTGTTTCATTTGGTGTTATAATGCATCGAGGTTCCTGGAGGTGCCAGTGTTTGGGGGTTGTGGAGGTGGGGATGATGGGTTGGGATTGTAAACCATCGTCAACAAAATATGTGGGGATGGTAGAATGTACAAGTGACAGTCAGAGTAATCATCACAATTAAATTTAAAAGCTGCTAATTTTAGTGATTGCCAATTTCACTGTTGCAAGTTGCTGTCAACTTTACTGAAAGGATGCTTCATAGAACATAGAACAGTACAACACAGGAACAGGCCCTTCGGCCCACAATGTTGTGCTGAACTAATTAACTAAACTAGTCCCTCTGCCTGCCCTGCACAAGTCCATATCCTTCCATTTTATGCATATTCATATGTCTATCTAAAGGTCTCTTAAACACCTCTATCGTATCTGCCTCTACCACTGCCCCTGGCAGCACATTCCAGGTACCCATCACTCTCTGTATTTTAAACAAAAAAAATTTGCCCCACACATCTCCTTTGAACTTACCCCCTCTCACCTTAAATGCAGGTCCTCTAGAATTAGACATTTCAACCCTGGGGAAAAGATACCGGCTATCTATCTATGCCCCTTATAAACTTCTATCAGATCTCCCCTCAGCCTCCGCTGCTCCAGAGAAAACAACCCAAGTTCGTCCAACCTCTCCTTATAGCTCGTATCCTCTAATCCAGGCAGCGTCCTGATAAACCTCTTCTGCATCTTTGAAATAGCTTCTACTGCTAGAAGAAATACTTCCATTTATAAAGGCTATTCTTACTTCAGTTGAGGACCTTTGATGTTTGGTCACTTCAAAATCACAGTAGCCTTTTAGGGTCCACATGCTGCTGTTGTTGAAGAGTAAATATTGGCCAAGGAGCAGGGAGAGTGTTGCCCACTTCTCTATCAATAGTTTTTGGGAATATCTTACTTCCATCAGTAGGGTCTCAGTTTAACATAACATCCAGGGGACTGCAGCTGGGGCAATAGAATACATTCTCTGGAATTGCACTGCAGTCTAAACCTTGCATGCAGGCCTGACCACCCCAGTCATGGCTAATGCTCCAGTGCAGTACCAAGTGAACACTGCACTGTTTCAGACATCTTTCACATGGGGTCTTATTCCAGGCACCACCAGCTCTCCCAGGTGGATGCAAACCTCTATGGCACTATTTGAAAACTAGCCAGAGTTAGTTGTACCCCTGGTGTCCTGGCCAATATACATCAATCAGTGAACACTTCTACAAAATAATTATCTGGCCACGATCACATTGCTGTTTGTGGGAGCTTGCTGTGCACAAAATAGCTGCTGTGTTTCTGACATGACAGCAGTGACAACACTTCAAAAATATTTAATTGGCTGCAAATCACTTTGGGACAGTGTGAAAAACATAATATAAATGCAAGTTTTTCTTGCAGGAACATTTGACTGTCTGGAATGGGATCCAAAGCCACAGTTTGATTTAGGAAAACATGTGGCACCCATTCAGTCATCACCAGATCTGTTAATTTGCCTCTGCATTAACTAGAGCAGTAAAACGGCTTTTTTAAAATCGCCACAGATGGTTGCAGACTGGCCAACTGCACCCAAAGAGTTATCAAAGGTGCTCGAATAATGCAAATGATTAACATGTGTGACCAGGCCATTGATAGATCGACCAGATGTCTCAAGCATGTTCATTAGAGTAGAGCTTGCATTTAAGTAAAGCTCAAATAAAGTTCCTCTGTTTCTCCATCTGAGTCCTCAAAAGGTAATAATTTACGTGTCATTTACCAACCAGTTCCAGTTATCCCCTGGCCATACAGAAGTACTGGCTTCAATAAGAATACTTTCCATTTCTAAGAAACTCTGTAACCAGAGGAGACCAGATGACCACTCTTTCTGAGAACTGTTCATAACCCTGCTTTTAGGAAGACCTCCAAACTATTGCACTTGAAGGAATTCAACTGATGTACTTGTTCATTCAACCTTGATAGGATCTTGTTTAAAACTGCTGTATTATTGGACATGTCAACAGACATGTTGGACTATGCAAGCTGGTTTGATATTTTCTCTGATACGAAAATGCCTTGAGTGGAACTGATGTTAATTGTTCTCAAGAGCAGGGATTTAGTAGGGGCATTGAAAATCCCAAAGGGCTTCAATGGAATAAATAAGGAGAAGCTGTTTCCACCAACAGGAGAATCAGCAACTGGGGATAAAGGCTTAATCAGCAAAGAGGTGAGAAGAGAGGAATGTTCAGGAATGTGTTGCTTGAAAGGGTGGTGGAGGCAGAGTCAATAATGAGAATATAGAACATTACAGCACAGTACAGGCCTTTCGGCCCACGATGTTGTGCCAACATTTTATCCTGCTGTAAGATCTATCTAACCCTTCCCTCCCACATAGCCCTCCATTTTTCTGTCATTCATGTGGTTTTAGCTTTAAGAGGGAATTAAATGGATACTTTCATGGGATAATATTACACTTATAGAGGGAGAGAGAGAACACGGCAGATTAGATCGCACAAAGATGCAGCAGAATACGGCTGAAAGGCCTGCCTCCTGAAGTCAAGGTAAGTAGTGGGAATTGAAAACTGACTGACCTAGGTTTGTTCGTATCCATTAGTGATCTAATGAAAGTTTCCTCTTTTGTTTAGTGAATCAAACTCGGATAAATGTGCCCAGGCAGCACAATAAAACCCCTGATAAAGAAAGAAGCTGCATTTCCATAGCACTTTTCACAAACACAGGATGTGCCGAAGTGTTTCACAGACAGAGAGCTGCGTTCACTGGCGCAGCTTGGGAGGTGGGTGGATGGAAAAGCAGACAGATCGATAATGAATCAATGATTAACGACAGGCACGCAGCTGACACATTGATGACTAACGAATCAAAAATGTATGTATTAGGTTGCCGATTTATTTACTTCAGGAAGTTTATTTGCATTTATGTATGAGAACAAAGTGTTTACAAAAACACACAAGCAATCCGAGTGCATGGAATGCCATGCAGAACATTGCACAGGCATTGTGCAGGCATTGTACACATTACAGGGGCATTGAACACATGGTCATGCTGAGTAATTGCGTAGCTACTTTTGAACCATCGTGAAATTGGGCTGCATGGTGTCCACTGGTCGGGTGCTGCATGTGTATGTTTGGCTGTTATTCCAAGCATGATGTGTCCGCACTCACTTCACCGTGTCTTGGTTTGATTGAAAAGAGAGTGAAAGGAGCAGGGGGGAAGGGTGGGGTCTCCAGCAGCAGGTCCAGCCCACCCAGAGCCTTCAGAGAGCCCTTCTCCATACAGTTCAAAGAGGAACATGTTTGAGATGGCTCCAGTTCTACAGGAAGCATTGAGGATTTTCTTTCCGACTTGTTCGTCTTTGTTTCGGAATGTGGGCACTGTTGGCATGAGCAGCATTGATAGACCTTGAGATAAGGCACATACTGAAGGAACGGCTACAGTTGCGGGGCAGGGCCGGAACAACATTGCTGTGAAGTTGATGGGGAATTTCTAGGTTAAATCAGGCCGGTACAGGGCAAGAACAATACCATGTAATTTGCAGCACATCACTGTGTTAGTGAGGTCGTAGAGATGATCAATTCTAGCAATGCTGAATTCATCCTATTCTACACCGGAGAGCAACGAGTCATACCTCCACATGGAGTGTGTGGTACTGCAGTTTCCCAGTGGTGCACTGGCTTGTTGACTGCACTTACATTGCAATGAAGGCACCTCATTTCAATCCCAAGATATTCCACAACAGTAAGGATTTCATTCCATAATGTTCGATTGTTCTGGGCTAGTTCTGGGCAAATAGAATGGAAGAACTTATAAAATCTCAATCACAAAAGGTAGGCAAGTTGTCAGTACGCGATACCCTGTACTCAAGGGCTTTAGAGCAAATGCTGCAAAGATGGCGGAACCATTGGTTAAAGTTATCCAAAACTCAGTGAATTCCGAAAGGTTACCTTTGGTTGGAAAACAGCAAATGTGGCTCTTGTTCACGAAAGAAGTGATGGTGAAGGCAGGAAACTATAGGTCAGTTAGTTTAACGTTTATTGCTGGCAAGATGCTAGACACCATAATCAAACAGTAGTTAATCACTTGAGAAAGCTTTAATGTAATCAAACCGAGTCAGCATGGTTTCATGAAAGGTAAATCATGTTGGACAAATTTTCTTGAGTTCTTTGAGGATGTAACAGAGTGAACAAGGGGCTACCTGTAGATGTGGTGTATTTAGATTTCCAAAAGGCATTTCACACAGTGCCACATAAGAGGTTAGTGCACAATCTGAGAACTCATGAGGCAGAAAACTGATTATCATATAGAAAGCAAACAGTTGGAATAAATGGGTCTCTTTCAGGATGTAACTGGCAGAGTACATCAGGACTTCGCTCTCAATTATTTATAAATTGGAGGAAATGAAATGTAAGGTATCCAGGTTTGCCAATGACATTAGGATAGGTGGGAGAGCATGTTGAGATGAGAGCATTGTGATTCTACAACGGGACACAGTGAAAGCTTGGCAAATGAAGTTTAATGTGGGGTAAGTGTGAGGTCATGCACTTTGGTGAAGGGAATCAAAAGGCAGATTATTGTCTAAATGGAGAGAGACTGCAAATGAGTGAAGTTCAGAGGGATTGAGGTGTTCTAGTGCATGAATCACAAAAACAGCAAGTAGTTAAGAAGGCAAACAGCATATTGGCCTTTATTACAAAGGCATTTAGAAATAGGGAAGTATGTTACAGTTGTACAGAGTGTTGATGAGGTCACGCCTGGAGTACAGCGCACAGATTTGGTCCCCTTACCTAAGAAAGGATATAGTAGCATTGGAGGCAGTCCATTGGAGATTCACCGGGCTAATTCCTGAGATGAGAGGGTTGTCCTAAACAGTTTGGGTCTGTATTTGGAGTTTAGAAGAATGAAGGGTGATCTTATAAGATCCGAAGGGGGTTTAACAGGATGTAACTATCTTCCGTTTCTTGAGACCCTCCAACGTGAGATGTTTCCACATGTTGGAAAGACAAGGAATGGAAGAGAGTTACAAAATAAAGGTCTGATAATTTAAAACAGAGGTATATAGAAATTTCTTCTCTCAGAGGGGAGGGAGTCTTTGGAATCCTCTGCCTCCAAGGGCTATGGAGACCAGGTTATTAGAAGTACTTAAAATGGATTTTTGAAAGATCAGGGAATTGAGGCTGTGGAGAACCAGCACAGAAGAGGAGTTGAGGCCTGGGCCAGGTCAGCCATGACCACGTTGAATAGGCTTGAGGGGCCAAGTGGCCTACTCCCGCTCCTATTTCCTTGTGTTCCTGTGCACACCCTGAGGATCACAATGGCCACCTCCGTTCTCCATCTCTGAGCCACCACACCAGCCCAAAGGCCATGTGGAGACCACCTGGTTTCTAGCTTGATACATTCAGCACGCTACCTGCAGCCTGATTAAGAAGGCCTCAATATCTGCAAGCAACTTTCCTACTACCTGGAGCACTCTGGAGTCTGATGAAGAATGGGTTTCCACATTTGTGGCTTATGTTGCATACTCCATGATGGGACAATAATGAGGTCTTAGTCCCTGCCAGCAGCAGTAGAGGAGCAGTAGGAGGTGAGTTGATACATGTTGTCTATGAAGTAAATTGATGGAACAGACGAGAGGAACTGAATACCCTCTTACTCCTCCGAGCCAAAACACTCAGTGCTAAAGAGTCAGGCTGTCGTATTCCCAACAGAGGAAATTAAAATCCCAAAGTCCCACATTTTGCTATTGACGAAGCTGTGTAACTCATTGAAGATCTGACGCTTCTCAAACTGCATTGGGCTACTTCCTTTTTTTCATATATTCATTCAAAGGATGTGGGCTACGCAGGCTGAGCCAGCATTTAATTGCCCGTACCTAGTTGCCCTTGAGAAGGTGGTGGTGAGCTGCCTTCTTGCACCACTGTAGTCCTTGAGGTGTGGGTGTCCCCACAGTGCTGTTAGGGAGGGAGTTCCAAACTCATGGGGCATTTTGAAAAGTGCTTTCATTTATAAATCTCTGCCTCTTTATGCTGTTCTGTTGTGGATGGGAACAGGGGCTGAAAACTGGACAACCGGGTAGAGTAGCTCTTTAGAGTACCATGAAAAGGGATGCCCTCCCCTTTTCCCAACCACATGAAGCAATGGTTGAGAATATGAAAGATGTTAGACAAAAAATGCTTCCTTTACAGGATTTGTGATCCAAATTGATACAGAGCCAAAAGCAGGCAATATAAGCCTCCTTAAAATTGGTATCTGTTAGACTGTTGACTGGAGAAAATGGTTGAAGCTAAAACTGAAAGGACTTGGTTAGCATGGAAGCTAAGCTTTGAATGGATTGGTTGAAATTTATAAACAGAAATGTGAACATGAATGCTTGTCCTGCAATCTAGCCAGCAGTGTAGAATGGAAAGCTGATTGAATGGCAAAAACTGAACATAATATCTATGCATCTGCATTACCAAACTGTTCCTGAAGTGTTAGGTAGACCCAGTGCTCAATCTGAAGTTGATTCATTTCCCCCTACCCCTGCAGAGCTGGTGAGATTTAAATAAAGTACGCCCCTACATTCTTCCCATAATATGTAAAAACCTGGCAGAGAAGACGGAGCAGAGGTTAGGCACTGAGTAATGCGACAACTGATCCAGCTTTGATGGGATAGTAGGTAGAGAACCTTGCATCAAATCTAAAGGGGCTACATTGACCTGGAAGCTTCATGGTGGGCAGTGCAGAAGGAGCTTTGCTTCCCGTTGTACCTGTGATCTGAGCCATCACCTTGCTCAGTTGTTCCATCACATCACAACCTCAGAAGTCAGTAGGGCAACAAGGAAGGGTTAAAGACTCCCTGGGAGACAGTGAGTCACAATCACCTTATCCTAGTTTTGTTCCTTCCATTAACCTTGAGGAGGAGTGTACTATTGCAGTTGAGTTTCACTGAAATGCTTGTTTATACAAATGCCAGTCTGCCTCAGTGCTGCCACAGTTAAAACCCCAAGAGTTCTTCCTTTGAGACTGTGCTCTTTCACTTCTATATTAGTGGTAAGTACAGTGTGTTTCTCAATGCATGTCACTGTAAGCATGAGAAAAAATGCCTCCTTATTTAATAGCTCAAGTAACTTCTGCAGTGCTAAAAATGTCAAGCAGTGAAGCTGGGAGATAGCTGAACTAGGCAGGCAGTGGGAGATGGAGTCTCGATCCTCCAAGACTTCACTGCACATAAAGGCATGGCCAGAAACGTTACCTCATATAATGAAGAGAGTGCCAAAAAGAGGATGATGTCTGCTTCACATTTCCTCGAGATTCTTCTAGTCAATATCAAGAGTATAAACAACCAGATGGTGCTGACATTTTAATGTGAACAGGAGCACTTGCTGAAGTAAGACCATAAGATATAGGAACAGAATTAGGCCATTCAGCCCATTGAGTCTGCTCTACCATTTAATTATGGCTGATTTTTTTCAACCCCATTGTCCTGCCTTCTCCCCCTAACCATTAACCCCCTTACCAATCAAGAACCTATCAATCTCTGCCTTAAATACTTCCGATGACTTGGTATCCACAGCCCTCTGCGGCAACGAATTCCACAGATTCACCACCCACTGGCTGAAGAAATTCCTCCTCATCTCAGTTCTAAAGGGACGTCCCTTTATTCTGAGGCTGTGCCCTCGGATCCTAGTATCCTAGGCTCTCCTACAAACGATGCTGCACAGCAGACCCATGCTGACATCTGGGCCATGAAGAGCAATGGTTTATGTGCAGGACTTGTGTCGTGCACCCTGCAGTGTCACCAAACTAACTCACGTTGCTCGCTAACTGATGTCAACACTGTGCCTGTAGTGACCTCGGTATGTGGCCGCATCACTCACATAGGTAACCACTGTACATGTTTTGTCAGTTGCTCTTCGTAGCCACATTTTCACCTCAAATCTGACAGGCAACACATTGAAAACGTGCAACTCTGTGAGTTTGTAGCCCAAGTCATTGCAGTTGTGTTGTCTGCAAGCTCCACAGAACACTGAGGAGAACTCTCCTGCTGTCCCTCATTTACTGTGGTGGGACCTTCTGCGAGGGCAGGAAGGACTTTGGTTTAGAGTCTCACCTCCTGTACCCCGAGCACATCACAGTCTGGGTTCAAGCCTCTGTAGTTTGATTCAAAACTCACAATCTGCCAAGTTTGAGGTGAGTATGTTAAATCTGAATTACAGCGGGTGTACAATGGGGATGCCTCTGTAGTGTCGTCAGCTACAAAAGGAGCAGCCTGGGCCTCTGCAACCACAGACTCCAAACATCTGGCCAAGTTACAGCGGGAAGATTTTCTGTCAACATCGGCTGGGGTCTGATGACAGATATCCCTCACCTAGGCTGTCCCAGCACAGATATAACTATGTAAGAACATAAGAAATAGGAGCAGGAGTCGGCCATCTGGCCTGTGGAGCCTGCTCCACCATTCAATAAGATCATGGCTGATCCGGCTGTGGACTCAGATCCACCTACCTGCCTTTTCCCCATAACCCTTAATATTTCTCCTATGCAAAAATCTATCTAACTGTGTCTTATATATTTTTAATGAGGTAGCCTCTACTGCTTTCCTGGGAAGAGCGTTCCACAGACTCACTACTCTCTGGGAAAAGCAGTTCCTCCTCATCTCCGTCCTAAATCTATTCCGCCTGAATCTTGAGTCTATGTCCTCTAGTTCTAGTCTCACCTACCAGTGGAAACAACCTTCCTGCCTCTATCTTATCTATCCCTTTCATAATTTTATGTTTCTATAGGATCCCCTGAATTCCAGCGAGTATAGTCCCAGGCGACTCAATCTCTCCTCATAGGCTAACCCCCTTGTCTCTGGAATCAACCTGGTTAAACTCCTCTGCACTGCCTCCAAAGCCAGTATGTCTTTCCTCAAGTAAGGAGACCAGAAATACACACAGTACTACAGGTGCGGCCTCACCAGTACTCTGTACGGTTGCTGCATGACCTCCCTGCTCTTAAATTTAATCCCTCCGGCAATGAAGGCCAACGTTCCATTTGCCTTCTTGATAAACTGTTGCACCTGCAAACCAACCTTTTGCAATTCATGCACAAGCACTCCCAAGTCCCTCTGCACAACAGCATGCTGCAATCTTTCACCATTTAAGTAATAATCTGATCTTCTATTTTTCCTTCCAAAGTGTATGACCTTGCACTTACATTGTACTCCATCTGCCAGACCCTTGCCCACTCACTTAACCTATCTATATCTCTCTGCAGACTCTCCGCATCCTCTGCACAATTTGCTTTTCCACTCAATTTAGTGTCATCAGCAAACTTAGATACTCTGCACTTGGTCCCCTCTTCCAAATCGTTAACGTATATCGTGAACAGTTGCAGGCCCAGCACCGACCCCTGCGACACCCCGCTTACCACTGATTGCCAACCAGAGAAACACCCATTTATCCCAACTCTCTACCTTCTATTGGTAAACCAATCCTCGATCCATGCTAATACGTTACCCCCCAACTCCATGCATCCTTATCTTACAGATAAGTCTTTTATGCGGCACCTTAACGAACGACTTCTGGAAATTCAAGTATACAACACCACCTGTTCCCTTCTATCCACTGCGCTCATTATATCCTCAAAGAGTTCCAATACGTTTGTAAGACAGGACCTCCCCTTCCTGAATCCATGCTGTGTCTGCCTGATGGAACCACTTCTATCCAGATGTCTCTCTATTTCTTCCTTAATGATAGCTTCAAGCATTTTCCTGACTACAAACGTTAAGCTACCTGGCCTATAGTTACCTGCCTTTTGCCTACATCCTTCTTTAAACAGTGGCGTGACATTTGCTGTCCTCCAATCCGCCAGGACCTGCCCAGAGTCCAGAGAATTTTGGTACAGACAGAGGGGCCTTCCACCACATGGAGTCCAACTGGGCAGGAGAACTAATGCAGAACTCCCAGCTCGCAGCTGTAACTTGGAGTAGAGCAGGTTACTTGTAATCAATGGGAGAGCTTGGCTGCTGGGGGAAGGTAATTGGAAGCTATTATTTGATTGATTAATTTTGTTCAAATGTTTTGACTACTTCTTTTAAGTGTGTTAGTCTTTCAACCTTTTTATTTTTTAAAAATATTTTTGTTTTTTTTAAGCAGGATCTGAGTGAGTTTGAATGTGAGTGTTGAAGGTGCAGTAACAAAGGTGGGGTCTCACCGGCTTTCAAAGCCGTTCTATCAGTGCACTGGGAGAGTCCTGGGATTGTGTGGGAGGGGCTCTGTCCCTGGACTGGGAGGGGCCGTGTCCCTGGGCTGGGAGGGGCCGTGTCCCTGGGCTGGGAGGCGCTCTGCCCTGGGCTGGGAGGGGCCGTGTCCCTGGGCTGGGAGGGGCTCTGTCCCTGGGCTGGGAGGGGCTCAGCCCTGGGCTGGCAAGAGTCTAGGCCTGGGTCGGCAGGAGCCTTGATCCTGGGATGGGAAGGGTCTGGCCCTGGGCTGGCAGAGCTCTGGCTCTGACCAGTCCTCACCATTGAGCTGGGTCATGTGGTCCCAGCAGATGCCAGTGCCCGGCACTGTCCCAATGAGCAAGTGATCTGCACTCCCGGGGCAACAAGACATCAGTCCCAACATCTGTTTGCAGAGTGTGGCTGTCTGAATAGACAGGATTTTTGCAGCTGGGATGATCAATGAGGAGAGATTCTGACTAGTGCGATATCATCCATGCAGGCAAAGGGGTCCATAGCTCAAAGCACGTATGATGTGCCCACTGCTGATGTTGGGGAGCCGGGCTGGTGGTGGACTGGTGATATCTGTGTGCTCTAGGGTCAGGAGAGGCTGGAGAGAAGTTGGACATTGGAGCTGGGAGGTGTTGAGGCAACGCCCAACTGCTCCGCTGTGTGAGAAGGATAACGAGATAATGATAATCATGTTGTTGCTTGGATGAGGCCTCGCCGTACCAATGTCACATTCTGCATGTTAGTGACTGGACCTTCGCTGGCTTGGCAGGACTTTGGGAAATCCTGAGGTCATGGAAAAAGACTCCAGTAATGAAAGTTCTTCCTCTCGTGTGGTGACACTGTTGACACTGGGTGAGAAGGGATGGCCAGGCATTTCAGTAAAATCTGAAGCAATTTTTAAAGACTGCAGGTTGTGTGTGGTGGTTGGAAACAGCATGTGGCCCATTGGCTGGGGAAGGGGGGAGGAGCATGGTGGGTGTTAATGGCTCAGGTGAGCTGCAGTCATCAGTGGAGTCAGGCTGGCATTTGGGATCAGTTCTGATCTGAGGCCACGGACTACTTGCAACGATTCTGTCCCAGTATCCAACTGGCCACATTGAACTTCTCCTAACTGTTCACCAGTTGCCCATTTTTTCCCCTTTCCCACCAATGGGGTCTTGAATCAACTGTCAACCTTCTAATAACCAATTGCCAGTTATTTAAGCCAGACTCTGGTTCCTAACCCTTTGCACTCCTTCCGCTTCCTCCAACCAGATTGAAAAGGCTCTTTAGCATTCAGTCCTCACTCCCCAGAACAGGTTACAGATCATACGTATCACATGGTGACTGCCCAGTGAACACTCCCCATAGTCAGTGCAAGTTCTGGTCTACTCTTTCCCTGTGGAAATGCACTCTGGCAAGTTTGGGCCAAGGGAGAGGTGGGAACTTGGACTGGGGAAAGGATGGAAAGCAAAATGGGCTGACTAGCTGAGTGGGTTTTATTGGGGATTGGCAATGAATTGTGCAAATGGGGGCCTACTTTGTCCCAAGCCCCATACCATAACTGGAACTTGTTACTTATTGACTCGTCGTTAGTCCTAATTGCACGTGTTCACAGAGACAGACCTATACCTATTGAACAGGTTCTATTATTCTAGATCTGCAGCACTTGCAGTTTGTTTGACCTGCATATTGCGCTGTTACCTCTGTGCCCTTAATGTGGTTTCAACTGCCCTGTTTTTATTTTGCCCTTGGGGTTTTCTTTTTTTGTGTTTAAACTGAAGTTAAGGACTCGTGTGTCTTCCTTAGTAACTGTAGATTGATCAGTGTTGATTGCTCCGGAGATTTTAGGAAAATATAATGACGAGCTTGATGTTTCTGTGGACAGCAAGTGATGTGAGAACAAGAACCAACTCCACCCAAGGCGGGGAGGAGTAGGTATCCCAGCGCATGGCTGTGGGCAACAAGAGGCTTACCTTAGGAGAGGCTATAAGGAGGCCACCTGACTCCTTGGAAATTAAAGGTCTAAATGGAGCCAGGGATTAGAGGGTAAAGGGTCGACAGATAGACAAAGTAAAAAGAGCAATGTAGAGTGACCAAGTTAATAATCAAAAAAAAAAGCAACAAAAACCCAGGGGTTCATTTCGAGAGGAAATGAATGAGAAAAAGAGAAAAATTGTGTTAAGTTTACATGGACCTTTGTTAAGGAATATTATATGTAGTTTTGAGGTCCCTGCAGCACAAAAACACTGAAAAAGGTGCAAAAGTCTTTGCAGGAATCATACGCAAACATGAAAACTGAGAGTTGGTGGGGTTTATCATTGGAGTTTCATTAGGACTGATAGGTCTCCAATGGTGGGGTAAAAGATCAGTGGGGCAGGTGCACATGTTCAGCGGGAGGAGGTATGGGACAATGCATAAGGTGCCTAGGATGGGTGAGATTGTGGAGATGTTTAAAAAGAATAGAATTTTTACTTGCAAGCGTGCAGTTACCGATTCTGACCTTCTGAATGTTGGTTTGTATTTTTCAGTCAATGTCAGTGAACACATGACAATGCTTTACTGTATTAAATGGCTACCTAAATGAAAGTTTGTTTTGTAGAGGTGGGACAAGTTGATGTGGTAGATCTACAAATGTTGCCAACCTTTCAGGACTGTCCTGCAGTCCCCAGGTACTGAAGGTTAAACTCTAGACCCTGCTGTGAGCAACACTGGGTGGGTGGTGGGCTGGGGGAGATCAGAAGGCAGTCAAAGGATTGCAGGTTTTCTGTTTTCCTTTGGCGGTACTGCCACTTATTTATAACATATTAGAAGGTAGTTTGACCGATGCTTAAGAATCGGGCATAAGATGAAGAAGTCCGTTATTCTCCGGTTGGCACCAGAAGATTCAGAGAATGTCTTGAGGGTGAGAGTGTCTTCAGGTGACAGGAGGGGAATGGTAGGTGGGGGGGGGGGGGGGGGGTCGACTGGAAAGGCTATTGGGCACAGGAGTGAGGGGCTGTCAGCAAGAGTGGGTCCTGTCAGGGGCACAGAAGAGGGGGTATTGGGAAGAGGGAGGGAGGGGTGAGTAACCACGGGAGCTGTTGGAGCAGGAGGGTGGGGCCATCAGATCAGGAAGAGGAGGGACTGGAGGCAGGAGGGAGGGGTAGGAGGGGGGCCATCAGAGCAGGAGGGAGGTGGCTGTTGGTGGAAGGAGGGACTGGAGGCACATCAGGGGCTGGAAGCAGGAGGGAGGGACTGGAAACAGGGAGGGGCTGTCGGAACAAGAGAGAGGGTATCGGAGCAGAAGGGGCCATCAGAGGGTGGGGGAGGGAGGGGCTGTCGGAGGGAGGGAGTGGGAGAGGCAGGAGGTCAGGATACTTAAACCTTCAGGAAGCCTCCATTGATGGGGGTAGCGGGGCAGGTTTTGTACGGGGAGAGCGGTGAGCCCATTAATAAACCTGCTTCTCTGTGTTGTCTTTGCAGCACAATTTGGTGTGACTGGGGAACAGGAGAAAGCTGATGTGACCGATGCCTTCACTGGCAGACTGGCCTCGCGCTGGCACGGGAGCAGGTTTTACAGAATCTCTGACGGACCACTGAGAACGGGCTTCAGTGCGTAGGGACCTCCCGTGCAGGATTGCATCAGCATTCCAGCCCCAAAGCCAGTAGCGATGAGAATGAGGAGCAAATATGCAATTATCCTATTTTTTGTTGTTGCTCTTGTGATCATTGAGAAAGAAAACAACATAATTTCAAGGTAAGCTGTCCCCTCTTACCCTAATCTACCTCTCCAGAACGGCTGAGTTAGTTGAAGAGAATAAGCTTGTATGGTCTGGCACAGACCACTTGATCTCGATGGTGCAGCTCTGGGCAATTAGCTCAATAGAGCTAGACCTAAATAATGGCAGTTATGTTAATTGATATTGGTTTATTATTGTCACTTGTACTGAGGTATAGTGAAAAACTTGTCTTGCATATCAATCGTACAGGTCAATTCATCACACAGTGCAGTTACATTGAGTTAGTACAGAGTGCATTGAGGTAGTACAGATAAAAACAATAACAGTACAGAGTAAAGTGTCACAGCTACAGAGCAAGTGCAGTGCAGGTAGGTAATAAGGTGCAAGATCACAACTAGGTAGATTGTGAGGTCAAGAGTCCATCTCATTGTATAAGGGAACCGTTTAATAGTCTTATCACAGTGGGATAGAAGCTGTCCTTGAGCCTGGTGGTACGTGCCCTCAGGGTCCTGTATCTTCTGCCTGATGGAAGAGGAGAGAAGAGAGAATGACCCTGGTGGGTGTGGTCTTTGCTTATGCTGGCTGCTTCACCAAGGCAGCAAGAGTCCATGGAGGGGAGGCTGGTTTCCATGAAACGCTGGGCTGTGTCGACAACTCTCTGCAGTTTCTTGTGGTCCTGGAGTTAAGATACAGATCATCCAATTAAATGACAACCCTACTCAAGTCGAGTCGAGCTTATTGTCATGTGCACAGGTACGGTGAGGTATAGGTACAATGTAAAACTTCCAGCAGCATCACAGGCACGTAGGTACAGACAGTACAAGGAATATAAATTATGCATAAAATTATACCATACAGAGAATAAAATAGACTGTGTAAAAGCAAGATCTTAGTACAAAAAAAAGGACAAAACTGCCATGGTAATACAAGTACTCATGGTAGTACTCAAGGGGCTGGATAGTCTCCCCTGTGTTTCTGTATTAATTTACAAGTAGACATTATACTGATTGCAGCCTACAAGGTAAGTCTGTCTCCTTTTAAATAGAATTCCCGATTTAAGTGAATGTAGATAAACAGTTTACATTTCCTTTCGCTTCAACAGGGTTGGGCTGAATTAAACTCATCAAAACATAAATGGTGCCAATAAACTTGAACTTGAGATCTTTTGATGAGTTTAGTTCACCCTAACCCTGCTGAAGTGAAAGAAACTGGAAATTGTTAATCTGCTACAAGTCCACTGAATCTTCGAGTTGCTTTTTTCCTTTATTAAATACCAGTGATTTCAAACTTTATCTCTTTTAGACTCTTTAAGAAAGCAAAGCTAGGAATCACTCAGAAACTCTAGTATAATCCCAGTTCATCCAGGGGCTCCTTCTGCTACTCAGGCTGGACCGAACCATGCTGCCTGTGCCTGGAGGGAGCAAGGAACTGTGAGTGTTTAGCCACTCCTGTTAACCCCAGCCTCACACAGACCCACAGCATCTCCAGGACCTGGGAGATAGAGCTCGCCACAGTCCCGGAGACCCAGGTTCGATCCTGACCCTTGGGTGCTGTCTGTGCAGGGTTTGCACGATCTCCCTGTGTCTGTGTAGGTTTCCTCTGGGTGCTCAGGTTTCCTCCCACATCTCAAAGACGCGCAGGTTACTCGGTTAATTGACTGCTGTAAATTGCCCTGAGTATGTAGGTGAGTGGTGGCATCTGGGGGAAGTTGGTGAGAATGTGGGGAGAATAAGAAATGGGATTAGTGTCAATGGGTTGGTATGGACTCAGTGGGCCGAAGGACCTGTTTCTGTGCTGTCTCTGTCCGTGAACAGACACTTGTGTATCCGTCGCTCCCTCTGTTGTTGGACTCCACATCGGGAGAATCCCTGTCTTGTGGGGATTCCCTGTAGGTGAGCGAGACTGGAAGGTTGATTCCTTGCCTGGAAGTTAGAAAACTAAAGTGATGGTATTTAGTTTGTAGTTATTTGATTTTAATGTTTAAAATTATTTCTTAATGTTTACAGGTTTTGAATTTTATTATTTTTAAATCATTTACACCCAGTGCAGTAGTTGTTAAATGTCTCTGAACATCGGAGACAAGTAACTTTTACACAAATGCCCATCTTGACAGAGGACAGTGCTCTGTCACACAATTTGCTTTCTATCAAAGACCATCAGAGCTTTCCGGCGATGCGGTATCAGTAGCATGCTCTCTGAGGGTCCCTCTCTGCTGATACCTCACTGTGCCTGATTTATCCCAAGTGTAGTGTTGGTTCAGTTAACCTTCCCATGGAAGATCTGTATTTTCTGGTGTTTAAAGAAATGATGGGTAATTTTATTGAAACACACAAGATGTCCGGGGGCTGATGGGGTAGATGCTGAGATGTTTCCAGCAGTGGGATCGTCTTGAATGAGGAATTTAGTTATAAGATTAGGGGTGGACAATTAAAACAGAGGTGTGTAGAGTGGTGAGTCTCTGGATTACTTTGCCCCAGAGGGCTGTGGAGGCTAGATCATTGGGCGTATGTAAAGAGGGGGAAGACAACCTTTTTGAAGCTATAGGCAGTTGGCAGAGAAAAGGAGATGAGGCCTGGGGCAAATCAGCCATGAACATATTGAATGGTGGGCCAGGCTTGATGGGCTGAATGGCCTACTCCTGCTGCTATATGTTCTGGCGTTGTTTGCCTCATGTGGCCCAGTTAAGTGTGGGCAGGTAGGGAGCTTGGGCAGTGAGTTCAGGAAGCAGGCTGGGTCCGTCGCAATTCCACTCTTTGTTCCTTTAATAAATCCTGCTTGCATTTCTATTTATAATCTCAATCCGTTGATGTGTTCTGTTTGTATATTTTCTTCATAAATAAACTGGGAGCTTGGCAGTTACCAGCAAGCTCAGCATTCATTGTACAAATAAATTGTGATGGTCAGATGCTTCCTCAAACTGCGGCAAGGATGAACGTGCTCCAAGGGTTGGGTTGGGTGTGTAAGGAACTGGTCCTGAGATGATGAAAAGACATCTTTACTTGCAGAGGACCTCGGAGCCACTGATGTTCCAATGCACCTTCTGTTGTTGTCCAGGGTGCCGGATGCCATGAATTTGTTAGCAGTTGATACAAGAGTCTTGATGAGCTGCTGCAGTGCAGCCTCTGACTGCAGGTTGCAGGGGGAATGGGAGAAAAGCTTGGAGTGGGGTTACTGATCAAACTGAATTCTTCATCCTTAATGGCATCTTGAGGAACATTTGAGTGGGCATAATCAATCACACTCCTGATTTTTTTTTAGGTTGATGGTGGTGAGGCTTTAGTGCGTCAGAAGATGAAATTTGTGCCACCATGTACCCAATCTGTGACATGTTCTGGCATCCACAGAGTACATATGGCTGCTTCAGTGCAGGTCCTGATTAGCTGTGAATCCAGTATGAGGAGCCCTGGTAAAGAATGGCCTTTCAGCCTATGGACATGACCTCTTTTGTTGTCTGTTTGTGTCTTCTCACACTCCTGTGGTGGGATTTGAGCTCATTTTGGTTGGATTACTACCCTAGTAGCATAAAATTATGCCATAATACTGCCATATATCCACTCAACAGATTATAACACCGGTTTATAATGTAAGTGCATTGATAAATTCTAAGCATAATAATGATCCACAATCCATATTTATAATATGGATTTATTGACAGAATAAATGTGTACGTTTGTTTATTTGAAACAATTCTGATTGTTCTCCTGAACCATCAGTTGCCTGTAATTATATCAGTCCATTGACAGATTCTGTGCATGATGTTAATTCATCAACAGATCCCATTGATAATACTGATTCTTTGATAGATTCTGTGTATAACACCCATCCATTGCTGGCCCCTATTTATAACATTTATGTCTTGACAGATTCTATTCATGATGCATTGATTGGTTATATTAATAGTAATTCATAATATCCATCTAATAATAATTTCTCCTTACAATTTTGATCTGTTGACAAATTTGCAATATTGATTTTTGATAAGTTTTTACTTAATTTTCTTGAGCCATCCACTGATTATATCCAAAGTATTGATCTATTGAGAGAACTCTATTAATATGTTACCTTCTCCCCATTCAGGGTGTCTGACAAGTTTACACTGAAATTCCCACACGTGGAATTTGTGGGACCAAACAACACAATTTCTGCCAGAGCCTTGACTGAGAATAACTCCCTCCTCGCTGGCTCGAACGCTGCCCTCTGGCAGCTGCTGAAAGCACGGAGAAACTGCTCGTCATCGCAAGCAGTGCCGAGAAGGGAAGACAGGAGGGAGCTGACGGACAGGAAGCACTTGCTGTTGATGGCAACAACCAGGACGGGCTCTTCCTTTGTGGGTGAATTCTTCAACCAGAACAGCAATATATTCTACCTGTTTGAACCGCTGTGGCATGTGGAGAAGACAGTCACTTTTGAACCAGGTGGAATGAATGGTGTGGCCTCTTCCATCATCTATCGTGACGTGGTGCAGCAGCTGATGCTCTGCGATTTGTATGCGTTGGAAAGCTTCCTGTTACCGATGCCTGACCGCCACATCACGGGCTTCCTGTTCCGGCGAGGCTCGAGCAAGTCGTTGTGTGAGGGAGCGGTCTGCACGCCGGCCAAAAAAGGGGGGACGGAGAGATTTCCCTGTCGGTTGCGTCATTGCGGGCTCCTCAACATGACCCTGGCCACTCAGGCGTGTCTTCAGAAGCAGCACGTGGCCATGAAGACCGTCCGCCTGAGGCAGCTGGAGTTCCTCCGGCCACTGGTGGAGGACCTGAGGATCAACCTTAAGATCATTCAGCTGGTGCGGGACCCCAGGGCGGTGCTGGCTTCCCGGATGGTGGCCTTCCCCAGTAAGTATGAAGCGTGGAAGAAATGGGCCAACGAAGGAGAAGTGCCGGATGACGAAGAGGTCGGTAAGCTCCGAGGGAACTGTGAAAACCTCCGAGCCTCTGCGCAGCTTGGTATCAGCCAACCGCCCTGGCTCAAGGATCGCTTCATGCTGATGCGTTACGAGGACATTGCGCTAGAGCCCGTGAAGAGGGCACAGGAGATGTACCGCTTTGCTGGCATTCCCATCACACCCGAGGTCAAAAAGTGGATTTACGAAAACACCCGAGCTTCGAAGGCCAGTGACAATGTCTACTCAACGCACAAAAACTCTTCGGAGCAGTTCGAGAAGTGGCGGCTTGGTCTGCCGTTCAAGATTGCCAGGGTGGTCCAACAAGTGTGTGAGCCTGCAATGAAGTTGTTTGGCTACAAGCTGGTCAAAGACGCGGCAACGCTTGCCAACAGATCTGCCAGCCTGCTCGAAAACAGAAACTTCCGAATAACCTAACTGAGGAAGAAGCTGAAATTGTCTTCAAGTAGCTGAAGGAATACAGTTTGTTGTCAGAGATAAAATTTGAAGCTTCTTGGACCTTCTTCAAAAGTGCCGAGCAAATTCAACATCTCCTGGACGGATGTGCAATGGCCTCACTAGGCATCACAAGGACAAAACAGTTGCCTGAAGTACAGCTGATAATGGAAACATGTGTATTAAGCACACACATGAGGGATTTATTTATTAAGGGAAAGATTATTTTTATGACTTGATTTTATAAAGATTTAGCATGGTGTTGAGGCTAGATGGGGAGACAGGGTTACAAAGGATCTTAATCCTATTTGTACTGAATTTAGACAATAGGGTAAAAATATCAAATTATAGAGGGTGTGAATTTATTTTTGATCTTAAATTATAGAAATTCTTTTCATAGAATTTCAAGGCTTATTTTTCTCCCAATTTTAGAGAGATCTTTAGGACAAATATTATATTTTTGACTAGATATTGGGCCTAAATTTGAGACTAAATTTGAAGGGGGAATGGATGGGCTGGCTAGATATCTGCTCAAAGTTTTAGAGGTGCATTTTAGACATTTGACGCAAAACAAATTTTTTGTTAGTGGGCATATGAGATTTGATTCCTTCTTTGTTTCCAACTCTTGAATAACTTCTCCTCGTAGATCTTTTGTTCAAATCCAGATGATATTGTAATCTATGCAGAGGAACTAACATTGGTCCAAGAATGAATTTCTGCACAGTCATATTGACAAAATTTTTTTTGGTTAAATGCAGTCCCTGCTCATTCTCAAGATTTCAGTTAGGTTTATAGTGGAAAAATGCAGCTAACTATACCCCATGGGTCATTGCAAGTGCGTGAAGACCCACACAAGGCAAGACATTACAATAAATAGACATCACCTACAACTTGCCAACCCCAATCTTAATTGTTGCTGGAATAACTGATCCCTCTCTCTTGAGGCACTGCCAGAGATACAGTCTCTGAAATTCCTTTAGACGATGTTAATAAATGGGGATAAACTTTACCCATCTGGAACCTGGATCAGGAATAAAGCTGATTTCACACTCTGCCTGATTGCTGCCTCATTGATATGCAAAACCATCATTGCGCCCAATCCCATGGTTTCCCTCCCAGGGTCAGGCTAGTATTGCCCCCCCCCCCCCCCAAGAAAGAGTAGTCAGGTGAGGAGTTCTACATTTGCAAGTGGATATAAGAGCCCCGACCAAAATGTCCCTGTTCCCTTTGCTAGTTTAGCAGGGTGTGGCTATTTTGTAGAGTGTGCACAGGCAATAGTTACCATGAACTGGTGGTGTCTGTGCATCATGGGTGAATCCATTGGATCATACAGAGGTGGGGTCTGGAAGAGTGTTGGGGGCTATTTGGATAGCATTTATCTGCCTGGTTATTTGGGCAAGTAATGGTCCTGCTGGGGTTCATTTAGATTCAGAACTTGCGGGAACTCTTGCATTCTGGCCCCAATTTAGTGAGCAGAAATAAATCAGTCACAAAAGCACTGCATTAACCAGCTCATTTGCCTGATTCTTCTTTTTGTGGCCCTGTTTGGCATCCGAAAAAAAAACAAGAGAATCGTGCCATTGTATTTTAACTGGCCAGTGCTATGTACTTCAGTTGACAGTGCACAGCACTGCCACATTGCATGTCTGCAATAGAGCGTCATCTGGACTGATGGCTGGGCTTTGAGCAGTCAGATTTTCAGCCTTGGGAGCAGCATCAAAGATTGGCAGAACCTGTGGGAGAGCAACAGGGTGGTCTTGGGGTAAGAAAGTCATATGATAGAGACCTTTGTATTCGTTCTTGGACCAGTCAAGTAGTGAAGATGGAAAGAAGCATTTTAGTTGCACAGGGCTTTGTCTATTTAAAAGCTGTGTTTGTTATTTAGTTCTCAAATGGTAGCTATTTTATCCTTCACCTATCCGTAGTCTTGTCACAGCACTTTATGTGAGTGCTTCTAAGTTGTGTTCTTATCATGCTTTTATTTGACTTTGGAGAGTCTCTATCTGTGATCTCTGATCTGCTGAAGATTCCTGAGCCAGGCTGAAGCTGTGTAGCGCCAGGCCAAGGAGAGCTCAAATACTCTATCATGTCCTCTTTACTTTGTTTTGCTGCTCAAAGAATAATCTGGTTGGCTGTGCAAGTGCATCTTCAGGCAACGTGAAGGAACTTGTCAGCTCGCTGAATCTCTTGGCTATTCTGTTTGGCAAATGGGTCAAACCATCCTAGAAATCACAGCATCACAGGTTCGAACAGGAGTCTTCACTGTTAATTGTACAAATCAGATCCATGCTTGCTGTGATAACACACCTATTTTACCTCATGTTTGCCTGATGTCTGATTTCTTCACGGAATATCGGGGAGTTGCTCTGCAGCTGGCTTGCAGAGAATTGGTCATTGAGTACACAAATTATTGATGTAGGTGTGTGAGGTCAGTGTTTGTCTCTGACATTTGTGTTTCATTTTACTGTACCCATGGTTGGGAATATCTCTGTAAGATGGCTGACATGTCATTAAACGCTGGTATTACATGGCAATGCTCTTGCTCATTGCTGGCCTGTCGTCTGAGTAGATGCTCGCTCTCTTGGCCATTTATACTTGTCTTTGATTTCCAGTTATTATCAGTTAACCCAGAGGGCACCCTCAAGTTCAAACCTAATGAGAAAATGAGAAAAATCAAGCATTACGAGAAAAATCAAGGTCATTCGTTTTTCGTTAGTTCAGTCCAGCTCCATCCCCGAAGCCAAACTCTTCAAACTGAAACCATGGCTAGGGTCTCAACCCAAAATGTTGACTGTCCGTTTCCCTCCACAGATGCTGCCTGTCCCGTTGAGTTCCTCCAGTACTTTGTTTTTGTTGCTCCAGATTCCAGCATCTGCAGTCTCTTGTGTCTCCATGGCTGTGGAATCTGGGGCCAACATTTATCTTAAAAATCAAAACTGCAAAAACAAAAATGGAGCCACTTATAGTTGGGTTATCTACAGAATTACACCATTAAACTCAATACCAAACTGTTTCTAACAATATAGGTGGGTTCCGAAACATAGAAGCAAAAGAAACGTAGGAGCAGGATGAGGCCATTTGGCCCTTTGTTCATATTCTGTCATTCAATGCAATCATTGATCCACTGCCTCAATGTATCACTGTGCTCTCCCCATATCTCTTATACCTTGTGTGTCTTGAATGCTTTTGGCTAGTGGTGTTACTGTCAGTTTCTTTCCCCTCCCCTACCTGGTTCCGTCTGCCTGTCACACACAATCTCAACCCACTGGGTCCCCTATCCCCTCCTCCTACTCTTCCCACCATCCCTCCCCTATCTGGTTCCACCCATCACCTTCCTCCCTTATCAGATTCCATCGTCCGCAGCCCTTTGTTTCCTCCACCTATCACCTCCCAGCCTCTGTCGCTGTCTCGACCACTCCCTCCTTCACCTCTCACTCCCATCTGCCCATCAACCTAGTTTTGGTCGCCCTGTTATAGGGAAGATGTTATTAAACTGGAAAGAGTGCAAAAAAGATTTACAAGGGTGTTGCCAGGACTAGAGGCCCTGAGTTACAGGCCAGGCCAGGACTTTTTTCCTTGGAGCATAGCAGACTGAGCGATAATCTCGCAGAAGTGTATAAGATCATGAAGGGCATAGATAGGCTGTTCTCAGCTGTTTAGTAAATGAGCTAATGAAGAAGGACATCACAAATGCCGCTTATAAGCATTGTAGTGCACACAGTCTTTTTCCCAGGGATGGGGAATCAAGAACTAGAGGGCATAAGTTTAAGGTGAGAGGGGAAAGATTTAAAAGGAACTTGAGGGGCAATGGTTTTACACAGAGGGTGGTACGTGTGTGGAACGAGCTGCCAGAGGAAGTGGCTGAGGCAGGTACAAGAACAACTTTTAAAAGACAGTTGGACAGGTATGTGGATAGGAAAGGTTCAGAAGATTATGGACCAAACGCGGGCAAATGGGACTGGCTTGGATGGGCATCTTGGTCGGCATGGACCGGTTGGGCTGAAGGGCCTGTTTCCATGCTGTATGGCTCTATGAACCCCTCCTTACCTGGATCCACATATTGCTTGCCAGCTCCTGCCTCACCCCTCCCCCTCACTTTTTTATTCTGGTTATCTCAACCTTTACGCATTCAGTCCTGATGCAGGATCTCGACAATCGCTTTGCCTCCACAGATGCTGCCTGACCTGCTGAGTCCTTCCAGCATCTTGTTCTTTGCTCTAGATCCCAGCACCTGCAGTCTCCTCCATCTCCTTGGTGATGCTGTCCACTCCATTGTTTTCATCACAATGGCGGCAAGTTGGACATGGTGAAGTAATATCCCACGGAGCATCGTAGTAAGGTGGTGATGGATGGACACATGGATATTGGTTTTAAAGCAGAGCTTGCAGAGTTCCAGCTTTGTTTCTCCCTACTCTGTTCTCGTTTATCTCCCTCTGTTTACTCCTCTGGGCAGATCAATTGCAACTAACAAGCATCCCTCACTCTCCCTCAGTCAACACCACCATCTGTTGTCATCCAGTCTCTCGGTCTCAGCCCTCTCGTAGGCAGTCCCTTTGTTCTCTCCACACCTCCCCCTTCTCTACAACTTAAAACAAGATTGTTTTCTAGCATTTGCTTGATCTGATAAAATGTTAACTTGGTTTTTCTGTTTGCAGAGGCTGCCCGACCTGCTGAATATATCCAGCATTTACTGTTTTTCTTTCAGATTTCCAGCATCTGCAGTTTTTTGCTTGTGAAGTATTTGTATGTTGTTACAAGAAGACTGGGAACTTTAAAAGATTGTTTACCTCATTGTTTCTGTCTCTTTCTGTGTCACTGACGAGCCATTACAGCTATTAGTTATATAAACCTTCTCTGTGTTCTCTACCCCTGAACACAGGGGATAATTTACAATGGCCAATTACCCTGTCAACCTACACATCTTTGGGAAAACCCACAGGGTAACGAGGAGGCCATGCAAACTCCACACAGGCAGCACCTGAGGTCAGGATTGAACCCAGATCCCTGGAGCTGTGAGGCAGCTGCTCCGCTTGCTGCACCACTGTGCTGCCTCCACTTTATGACGAATATGCCAAACAGGATCTTCGGTATTTATTTCATAATTTATGTGATCATGTCGCTTTTTAACAAATCAATGTTGATAGCTGGTCTTGTTGAAGCCGCTCTCCATTGAGCATTGCTGACTCTATCTCCGGATCGGTGCTGGGTGCCCCTTCTCACAGCCCACTTTTGCCTGCAGCAGGACCCCAAGTCCAGTCTTCCTGCTAAGAAGTCAAAAATTTTCGCAAGTTATTATTAAATGAAGTAAAAGGTAACAATAACTGTCCTTTATCATACAAATAGCTGGTTCATTTTATCAACCTTGATGAAAATCCCTTCCATTTACTGGCTAGATCAAAGGAAAACAATTACAATCTTCACCCTCACAATGGCTATCTTACAGCTTCCAGATCTGTTAGATTGCCTGCTCTGTCCACAAGCCTCACTGAATCCTGTAAGGTTGGAATATAATACCTGTCAGTCTTAACTCCAAAGAAAGTTGATTTGATACTATGAGATCTTACTTGTCTTAGAATCACCTGCTTACCCCTGACCCATCCTTCCTCGCGCACCGATACTCTCTCAAAATGTAAATGATCAAATTATGACAGTGTTCCAGAGTTAACGTTGCAAAAAGTGCCTTTGACGTGCAGCCATTATGGAACGTATGGAACAACGGAGCCATTTGAAGAGACTAAGTTTCCACAAACAGCAATGGTCAGACAATCCACATTAAAGACATTGTTTGAAGGTTATGCATTTGGCATGACAGTGAAATTCAGTCCCAATCTTGAAAAAAAAGGACTTCATTCACTAAATGATCTCATGTCATCATCAACACTGTCGACAACGGTCTCAGTGATTTACCTTGTTTTTTCCAGTCTCCTACACTCCACTCCAGAGCCATCGTTTCCCAGCTCTGATCAACATTGAACAATGGGAGTGGGCAGAGCTGAGTTTGACAGTGGTAGCCCTGAGATTTGCTTTCTCAACTTGTATCAGTATCTGGAATGGTTGTTTTGGGTGCACTGGGGACTGGATCTTTCCTGAACGTGCATTGTTTTTAGGGGGAAATGGCAGGACCAGGGGAGAAGTCTTGCTGTATGTTTCCGCCATGATCCTATTTTTCCTTATGACATAGAAGGAGGGTATTTTAACCCATCAGTCCGTGCCAGCTCACAGAGCAATCCCATTTCCATTGATTTTCCTGGTATCCTATTATCCCCACATTGCCTTTGATGGTCTCCCATATTCTACCATTCACCTACATGCTAGGGACAATTTACAGTGGCCAATTAACCCACCAATCAGTGTAGGTTGGTGGGTTAATTGGCTGCTGTAAATTGTGGGAGCAAACTGGAGCATCCAGAGGAAGCTGATGTGGTCACAGGGAGAGGGTGCAAACTCCGGTTGGACAGAACCAGCGGTGAGGGTCGAACCCAGGTCATTGGAGCTGTGAGGCAGCTGCTCCACTAGCTGCACCATCAATGGATTTCATACGTTGGAAGAAGTTGCTTGGTGATACTCTAATGTTTGATAGTTAAGGAAAGGAGGAGCTGACTTTACAGAATTGCATACTTACAGTGGAAGCACACCCCACCTGACAGAATATTCAAATACTCCTTTGAATATTCTGGTCCGAGGGGTTCACAAAACACCAGTTGCCCAAAATATACTACAATTGTTGCAGTGTTGAAGAATGGCTTGCTGGATATACAAACAGCCAGAATATTAAGTGGCAAAACAGACATGTCCTGAGCTGCGCAGGGTTATATCTTTAACAATGTGTTAATACAGGAGATAGCCACTTAACGCCTTCCCTGATACATCCTGAAAGTTCAACGAGGGTGGATGAACATTCGGAGTGCTAGAGTTATGCAGCACAGAAACAGGTCCTTCAGCCCAACTCGTCCGCGCTGACCAAGTTGCCTACCCCAGCTAGTCCCGTTTGCCTGAGTTTGACCCATATCCCTCTCAACCTTTCCTATCCATGTACCTGTCCAAATGACTTTTAAATGTTGTAATTATACCTGCCTCTACCACTTTCTCAGGCAGCTCATTCCTTATACCCACCACCCTCTGTGTGAAAAAGTTGCTCCTCAAGTCCCCTTTAAATCTTTTCCCTCTCACGTTAAATCTGAGCCCTCTAGTTTTAGACCCCCCTACCCATGGGAAAAAACTGTGACCACTTACGTACCTTATCTCTGCCCCTCATGATTTTATATTCCTCTTGTAGGTCACCTGTCACCATCCTACTCACCAGGGAAAAAAGCCCCAGCCTATCCAGCCTCCCGATAGTTCAAGCTCTCCAGCCCCAGAAACATACTTGTGAATCTTTACTGCACCTTTTCCTGCTTAGTGACATCCTTCCTGTAGCTAGGCAACCAGATCCGCACACAATAGTCCAAGTGTGGTGCACCAATGTCTTGTATGGTGGTAATATGATGTCCCATCTCTTATACTGAGTTCCCCGAACCATGAAGACAAGCCTGCTAACCGCCTTCTTCACTACCCTGTCTACGTGTGTTGCCACTTTCAGGTAATTAGTAATTGTACCACCAGATCTCTCTGTTCTACAATACTCTCCAGGGCTCTCCCATTTACTGTGTATGTCTTGCCCTGGTTTAACTTTCCAAAATACAACATCACACTTGTCTGAATTAAATTGCATCTGCCATTCATTGGCCCACTTTCCCAATTGATCTAGATCCTGTTGCAATGGTAGATAACCTTCACTGTGCACTTCACCACCAATGTTGGTGTCATCCACAAACGTACTATCCATGCCAACGACATTCTCATCCAAATCCTTAATATAGATGATGAACAACAGAGAATCCAGCACCGATCCCTGCAGCACACCACTGGTCACAAGCTTTCAATCTGAGCAGCAACTCTCCATTACCACCCTCCGGCTCCTAGCACCAAGGTAATTTTGTATTCAATTGTCTAGCCCTGGATCCCATGTGATCTCACCTTCCAGACCAGCCTATCATGTGGTACCTTGTCAAAGGCCTTGCTGAAGTCCGTGTGGATGGTACCTACTGCCCTGCCCTTGTCAATTCTCTTGGTGTCCTCTTCAAAAATCTCAATCAAATTTGTGAGACATGTTTTTCCATGCACAAAGCCACGCTGACCATCCCTAGTCAGTCTTCACCTTTCCAAATGTAAGTAGATCCTGTCTCTCAGAATCCCCTCCAGTAACTTTCCCACCACTGATGTTAAGCTCACTGGCCTGTAGTTCCCTGCCTCGTCCTTGCAGTCTCATAAATAAACGCACAGCATTAGCCACCCTCTGGTCTTCTGGTACCTCATCTGTGGCTGATGATGTTACAAATATCTCTGCCAGGGCCATGGGGATTTACTTTCCTTTTCCTTTTTATACGCTTTAAGACCACCAACACCTCTTTCCTACTGTCAATATATTTCAAGACATCACTATTCTCTTCCCTGAATTCCTTCGCTTTCATGACCTTCTCATAAAAGAAATATTAATTTAAGGCCTCGCCCACCTCCTGTGGCTCCACACATAGATGACCACACCGATCCTTAAGGGCCCCTACACTCTTCCTAGTTACCCTTTTGCTCTTAATATACATAGAATCTCCGAGGACTCTCCTATACCTTATCCGTGAGATCTCATCTCCTCTTTTTGCTCTACTGACTTCCCTCTGAAGTGTACTCTTGTTTCCCTTATAGTTTGATCCCAGCTGCCTATACCTGACATATGCCTCCTTTATCCTGACCAGAGCCTCAATATCCCTCCTCATTTATCGTCTTCCCCGTCGTGGTTACAATGGTACAGAATCAGAATGTCCCACACCTGATGACTGATTTTGATGGTCCTAAAGTATCAGTGGAAGTTAAATTGTGAACAGATTTTTTTGAAGACTGGTTCTCATTTGAATTGACTTGTTACTTTCCTATTCCAGTACTCCTGAAGATGTCGCAGATAATCCTCAACAGGTGGTGATACGATAGTCGGTGGGGAGCTGGGAGGAAAAATGGTTGTTAAAAATCAGCTCAGATTTCCAAACGTTCCCCTGCCTGAAGCTCGTACTTCATGTACGACACTGGATACTAAGGACCCCAACCATCTAGAACTGACTGGGAAGCTTCATTCATTGTAACTTAATCTCTGACACTACAGGGAGCAAACTCAGGAGAAAAGTTTAAAAGACATTAGTGGTACATAGTGCTGAAAGATTTTTTAGTTATAAAGCTGGTCAAGTTGGTAAACAAAATGCTGTCAATCAAAGAGGCTATTGGATAATGAAGAGTCCTTTCACTTTTCCAACCAGATGTGGGAAGGTGTGACCTGTAAGAATTCGGTGGCCAATGAGAAAGCAAGAGGGCAGAGCATTTGATGGAGAAGCTCGTGATGAAGCTTGGGGAATTACATCCAATCAGAGCAGGCAGCGCTAGTGGGTAGCATGTAAAGACTTGGTTCAAACAGGAGCACATGAGGAAATGAGACCACATAAAATGAGTATCAACAGGAACCTGGGAAGTAACAATTCACCCAAGTGCAGGATGTAGTCCTAGCCTTCCACTTAGGGCATTGAACCTAGTCATCAGGTGTGGGACATTCTGATTCTGTACCATTGTAACCATGAAGAGGAAGACAATAAATGAGGGATATTGAGGCTCTGGTCAGGATAAAGGAGGCATATGTCAGGTATAGGACTGTTGATGTAGTCAATGAGTAAATCACTAATGTAGTTTACTTATTGACTACATTAACAGTGCTATTGATGGAGTCAATGAGTAGTGTTGGGGTTTAGTTTGGATGTATTTGATGGTTGACTGAGTTGGTGTAAGATGAGGAAGGCTCATACTTCAGGAACCAGAGCTGCCATTGTGCCACTAATCATATGCACGGAATCTGGTACAGCTATCTCCTCCTAACCCAGGACAACTGCCTGAAGTGGTTTCAAGCCAGCAGGCAATCAGTGGAAGAGCTCAGCCATCTGTTGGATGGCCACATGCAGCCAACATCAGCAATACACGTGGCCCATTCAAATGTGCAATTGCATCCAGATCATTCTAAGTTGCAGCCCACATATCACACACACACACACCATTTGTCGGTTCGTCTGGCTGACATTTTCATTCCCTATCAGCAGCAGACTGCAACCAAACTCAGATTTTCCTAGGCTGTTGGATCAGTCAGTGCGTCATTTGGATATGAAAACAGAAAATGTTGGAAACACTCAGCAGGTTAGGCAGCATCTGTGGAAAGAGAAACAGAGCTCGTGTTAGTTCCACTGATGCTGCCTGACTTGCTGAGAATTTCCAGTATTTTCTGGGTTATTTTTGTTTCAAATTTCCAGCACCTGTAGTCTATTTGTGATAGTTATTTAGATATTCCTAATTACTTTTCAATCTTTTAATTAATTTTCAAATTAGTACAAATTAATATATAACATCAGTAATTATACATATGGTACAAAGAGATCAGGATAACAATCTTAACAGTTAATATATATAATCACAAGGAGTTAAAAAAAAAGTAATCTAGACGTCCCGCTCTCTTATTAAGTGAACTTAATACAAAAGGAAAATTGAAAAGAGATTTAATTATATGAGAAAAGAACCCCCAAATCAAAAGAAATATTAATAATAAACCAAAAAAAACCCAAAAACTTCAAAAAAAACTGGACTGATATTTCTTCAATTAAAAAAAACATTATTATGTCGTCAACTCCGCTCCTCTGTATTCAAGGGTTATTGAAAGAGATCTGAAAAAGGTCAGCTTATATCATATGGAAATATTGAATAAATGGACTCCAAACTTCCTCAAATTTAAGAAAAGGATCAACAGTACCACTCCTAATTTTTTCTGAGTTTAAACATGATATAGTTTGAGAAAACCACTGAAAAGTAGTGGGAGGCATTGGATCCTTCCATTTGAACAAAATGGATCGCTTGGCCATTAATGTGACAAAAGCGATCATACGACGAGCAGAAGCAGATAAATGGCCAGATTCCATCATTGGTAATTCAAAAATTGCAGTAATAGGATAAGGTTGTAAATCAATATTCAATACAGATGAAATAATGTTAAAAATGTCTTTCCAATATTTTTCCAAAAGGGGACAGGACCCCTCTAATTAATTTTGGCCAACAAATTCCTACCTATCCTATTCCACCATGACATGTCCTGATACAGCCGGTGCTACCTCGGTGCAGTGGTATAATGCGTGAAGATACAGGATAAATAAGCAAAGATCTGGCCATTAATCTGGAGATGTGAGTTCAAATCCCACCATGGGAATTTATATTCAAGTAACTAAATAAGTCTGGAGTGGGGTGGTAGAATTAGAATGGAACTGTAAAACCACTAAAAACCCATGCAGTCAGGGAGAATGTGCAAAGTCTACACAGACTACGCCCAAGGTCAGCATCGAACTCGGGTGCTTGGAGTTGTGCAGCATTATGTCACCCTTGAAAACAAATCACTGGTCCTTCATCGTTGTTGGGTCTACATTCTGGAACTCCCTACCCACCAGCGTTGTGGGAGTCCCTTCACTAGACAGCCTGTAGTAGTTCAAGAACGTGACCCAAGGGCAATTAAGGACAGGTAATAAATGCTGACCTCGCCAGTGATACCAACAGCCTGGAACATTAATTGAAAAACCATCATTTCCTGACTCTCCGGTGCCTCGTATTTCAATTCCCTAAATGTTATGGACTTGCACCACTCTGGATATGTAACTTCTGGAGTTACAAAGACCCTCCTCAATCCTGAAATCGGAAGAACTGACTATTTGTGTCTTCTGGTCTTACACCAGTGAGGTGCCTTGCAAGATGCAACGGCAAGTTGTTGAAGATTTTATGATCACTGGTTGCAGCTGCAGTATTACTGATGGGAGGAAGGGCTGTGGTTGTGTAGTGGTGCAGCTGAATTTCATAATACAGATCGTCCCCAAGTTACGGCAGGGTTTCGTTCCTGTGAACTGTCCGTAACCCACACAGTTTGCAAGTTGGAAATGCAACCACAAACTGAGTTCTCAAGTGGCAGAAGATACCTGAAGCCCACAGCAGCTGGCAAATCCATCCCGCTGGTCTCCCAAACGCTCGTTCGTATGTACGGGCTGTACGTAAGTTGGGCGTTTGTAAGCTGGGGAGGACCTGTAGACTGCAGGTATTTCCAATGCAGCTTTTCTTGTTCTACAAAGAAGTAGGGGCAAGAGGAGAACCAACTCCAAAGAAGCAGCTGAACTTAAAGGGCAACAGCTTTCTCCAAGCACCCGGGTTCGATTCTGACCTTACGTGTAGTCTGTGTGGACTTTGCACATGCTCCCTGACCGCATGGGTTTGTAGGACGGTAATGGTTTTACAGTTTCATTTCTAATTCTAGCACTTCACTCCAGACACATTTAGACACATAAGGTGTGGCGGTGACACAAAATGGGACCGTGACTTTAGACCGTGACAGGAGAAACATTGCTGCCCCATGTAGTGTCATGGTTTTGGGGTCTCACTTTCAGAGGCATAGTGAACAATGGTGGCACGAGCCCACCTTCCAGTAACCTGCCCAGGTGTCAACTCCATACAGGGCAGTCACTGGTACAATCACAACAGTTGCCAAGCTCTCCCATGTAGAGCTGATGAAGGTACACTCCTAACTCTTTAGGGCAGCCCAATAAATATGGACTAACCTGAGCTCTGAGTTGCTCCCTACTGTGCTCATCCTCCTACACTGGGCCCAGCTGTGTGCTGCAGATTTCTTGAAGGAAAAGCTGGCAGCTGAAACCCAACCCACACAGGATGAGGCACGAGGGCTAAGGTTCCGTCCAGCTGTTTGTTGGTTTGTCGATAGAGACAACAGACAGGGAAGCAGAGGAAAATCCCATTTGCTTACAATCCATCCTTACAGTTTTTCATTTAAATAGTGTGGGTCCCATGCTCTGTTGAAAGGAGTTATGTACATTAAGTTATGGCAAATGGGAGCAGGAATAGGCTATCAGACCCCTCAAACCTGCTCCATCATTCATCAAGATTCAGCTGACCTTCTACTCAGCACCATTTCCTTAATATCTAGAAATATCAGTGACTGAGCCTCCACGACCAAGCCCTGCCCCAGTCTAGAGAATTCCAAAGAGGTATTGCTGATCCCTCATTTTGAGACTGTTCCAAAAAGACCAGCCCTAAAAGGGAAACCTTCTTTGTGCATCCTTTGTCAGGCGCCTTAAGAATTTTGTGCATTTTCAATCTACTAAACTTAAGACAGTTTAGGCACAGTCTGTTTAATCTTTCCTCATGTGACAATCTCCTTTCTAGAAGTCAGTCTGGTCATTCCCTCTATTCCAAGCATATCCTTCCTGTACACAGTACTCCAGATATAGTCTTACCAGGACCCTATATAATTAAAGAAAGATGGTTCTACTCTTGTAGTCAAATCCTCTTGCAATCAAGATGGTCATACAGTTAGCCTTTCTCATTGCCTTCTGTTAACTTGCTGTGATTCAGGTACATGGACACCCAGACATCAACACCTTTCAATCACTAACCATTTCAAAACTACTATTTTTTTCTATGTTATATTCCATCTGACATTTACTTAGCCTGCCTATATCCACTTAAAGGCATTATACATCCTGCTCAGGGGTAACTCCTGAGATGATCTGGAAGGAGCCCAGAGCACACATTTAATACAGTGGTGATCTCTGTGGATACAGAAGGGCTGGGGAAGCTTTGTCAATGTATTGAAAGAAGAAGGAAACACTTGTACCTCCTCAGTACCTTTCATCATCCTTGGTGGTCCCAAAATACTGACACCTTTGATGTGGGATCAGCGTCTGAAAGACAGCAGGCATTCGGCACAATACAATTACAGCCAAGTAAATTCAGTGGGGGATTAGTCCAGGGAAGAGTTCTCCTTCTCATGTTCACATGGAACCCTGGAAATTCTACATTTACCTGAGGGACCAAATGTGGAAAGAACAACTTCTCTAGCTGTGCCACAGTGCAAGGCTTGATTCTTTGTTCAAACAGCTGGAGCAGGGCTTAAACCCACAGCTCTGAATTACCCTATGACCTGTAAAAGGAAATCAAAGCAATACTGCAGATGCTGGAAACCTGAAATGAAAACAGGAAATGCTGGAAACTCTCAGCAGGCCAGACAACATCTGTGGAAAGAGAAACAATTAACATTTCAGCCTTGGGACACTTCGTCAGAACTGAGAAAGAGAGAACCAAGCTAGACTAGGTAGAAGGAAGGCAGTGGGGGGAACAAAGGAAATTTCTCTGATAGAGTGAAATAGTGTGACCAGGTTGATATAACGGCGAGAACCTTGTGAAATTTGTCACTGAATCTGGTTCTCTCCAGTGTCAGTTTGGACCTATTTATTTTCAAATAGAACAGAAATCAGCGAACAAGAATTTGTGGATAGTGCACCTGTTTTTATGGCATTTGATCATTCTGGTTGAGGAGATCTGTGCAGTTGTGGCTTTGTAAGAGGAGCGTCCGTGAGCCAACTTGAGGTTAGTTCTACTGTCAGCCACATTATTTCAAAACCACCATAACTATGGGGAGGAGTCAAAGGCACTTTGAAAAATACCCACAGATAAATAGATCCCCATGAACACCGTAGAGCTGCCCAAAGCTTGCTCCGTAGAGAATAGATCATCCTGTGTCAAAACCTGTGTGCCTGTGTCCCTCTCCTTTTGATCTCTGATTTCTCTGCTTATCAATACAAACATGGCTGTGAATTGTTATTGAAGCTACAGATATGGACTTCAAAGTACCACCAGAAGGTGACTTTATACATTTCCAAGCAGAGTGGATGAGCTTTGGAGCGTCCAGTCAAAAAATCAACCCTTGCAGCCTTCACGTGTCCCATTGAAGAAACCTGCAAATTATTTCAATGATGTATTTAATTCCTTAAGACATGAAAATGACTAATTAATGTTACTCAGTTAGTTTTTGGTGATAAAGAATACTTATAGCAAATAAATTGTAAATGAGGCACGCAGTCAACCTTAATTTCTTGTGTATGCATTCCTTGGGTTTAGGTTTACAACTGCAATGCAAACCAAGATGGAAGTGGGAGCTTGTCAAATATTTCGATGAAGAACTTTTGAAAAGTTGTGGTATGGGAAACAGCAGCTGACGTTGTGCACAGCAAGCTTCCACACACGCCAGTGAAAGAAAATAAAAACTATTGGCCAGGACACCAGTGAGGATTCCCTTGTTCTTTGAACAGTGCTGTGGAACATTCAAGTTCACCTGAGAGGCAGAAAGTCATCAGTTTTATGTGTCATCTGACAATTAAAATTATGGCACCTTCTCAGTACCTTTGTAGGACATTAACTCTTCCATTCCCGAGGACTTGCGTGGATAGGAGAGACTAACAAGTCAGAGTTAGAATTCTAATTCAATAGTTTACTGGCTTAAGTTTCCTATTTTACAAACATTAATTACATGGTTTGGGTTCAACCTGAAGTTGGATGCTGGCCCTGAGGGAGGTGACAGTTCTCTCTGCCTTGCTGAGGTGAAATTGCTGCGTTACACCTCTCACGGAAGCTGGCCCTTCAGCCCAACTCGTCCATGTTGACCAAGATGCCCATCTAAGCTAGTCCCATTTGCCTGCGTTTGGCCCATATCCCTCTACACCTTTCCTATCCATGTACCTGCCCAAGTGTCTTTTGAATGTTGTTATTGTATCTGCCTGAACCACTTCCCCTGGCAGCTCGTTCATTATATGCACCACCCTCTGGGTGACGAAGTTGACCCTTAGGTCCCTCTTAAATCTTTCCCCTCTCACTTTAAACCTATGCCCTCTAGTCTTTGATTCCCTTTTCCTGGGAAAAAGACTGTGTGGGTTACAAAATTTATAAGCAGCATTTGTGATGTCCTTTTTCATTGGCTCATTTCCAAAACATCAGAGAGAGGAACATTCAGAAAAGGTTGCACTGAACATACATCTTGTTTTTACATTCATTGTGCCACGGAATATTGCAGTTCCAGACCTCTACTGATGGTTTATCTAAGCTAGGGAAGTAATTAAGATGGTCCCATTGCTACAACAAGTGCTAGAAGGTAGTACTGCAGGACAGTTTTCACTTCTAACTGAGATGGAAAACTCCCCCACTGCCTTCCCTACATCCTACACTCACCTCAAGGCTAGAGTTTGGATGTGAACTCTGGCATCATCTGACAACGGAATACATGTGATGTCCTTTGAAATTGTAAAGCGAGCTGCTGCTCACCCCATTATTACACCCAGGAAACGCCTCCTGAAAAGTCTCTGTTTTTTGTGTTCTTGTGTATTCAGATAGGAAAAAATTAGCTTTGAAGCCCCTATAAGAATGGACAGAAGTCTTTCAGTCTTTAGTCTTTTTACTGGGATTCTATGACTCAGGCAAGAAATTCTCTTACCTGGTTGATGATCAATGATGTCCTTTGTGTACTGAAACTTTGATTAGGATGCACTACAAGAAATGTAATCTGTTTCTAATTCAATAACTCAAACAGAAAACAAGGCCTGTCGACCATTTCTCCTTCTAGATATGTCCTTTCAGCTTTTTGATGATGACACCTCTGTTAGTTCCATCATCATAGGAGGTCATGCTGATTCCCCTTTTAAAGACAAATCATCCCAACCCCTTTGCCATGAAAACAAGGATGAGTGTACATTCAGGTGTGTTTTTGAGGACAGCAGCCAAATGGTAAATTGACCTGATAATGTCCCTGAGAAGTAAAAGGGGTGGGGAAGTAGCTTTGCTGATCAGGGATATTATCACAGCTGTAGAAAGGGAGGACGTCCTGGAGGGATCATCTACTGAGCCAGTGTGGGTGGAGGTCAGAAACAGGATAGAAGGATTCCGGACAAAGTATGTGGATAGACCAACTAGAGGAGAGGCCATACTGGACCTGGTACTAGGCAATGAGCCTGATCAGGTTTCAGATCTCTTGGTGGGAGAGCATTTTGCAGACAGTGACCATAACTCCCTGACCTTTACCATAGCCTTGGAGAGGGATAGGAGCAGACGATATGGGAAAGTATTTAATTGGGGGAGGGGGAATTATGATGTTATTAGGCAGGAACTTGGGTGTGTAAACTGGGAACAGATGTTCTTGGGGAAGTGCACTACAGAAATGTGGAGGTTGTTTAAGGAGTACTTGCATGGGGTTCTGGATAGGTTTGTCCCATTGAGGTAGGGTAAGGATGGTAGAGTGAAGGAACCGTGGTTGACAAGAGATGTAGAATATCTTGTCAAGAGGAAGAAAGAAACATACTTAAGGTTTAGAAAGCAAAGATCAAGCAGGGCTCTGGAGAGTTACAAGGTAGCCAGGAGGGAACTTAAGAATGGACTGAGGAGAACTAGAAGGGTGCACGAGAAGGCCTTGGTGAGTAGGAGTAAGGAAAACTCCAAGGCGTTCTACACATGTGAAGAATAGGAGGATGACTAGAGCGAGGGTAGGACCGATCAGGGATAAAATAGGAAACATGTGCCTGGAGTCAGAAGAAGTAGGGGAGGTCCTTAATGAATACTTTGCTTCAGTATTCACCAGTGAGAGAGACCTTGACATTTGTGAGGATGGCATATGCAGGCTGATCCACTAGGGCATGTTGACGTGAGGAAAGAGGATGTGCTGGAACTTTTGAAAAACATTGGGATAGATGAGCCACTGGGACGGGACAGGATGTATCCAAGGTTATTACAGGAAGCGAGGGAAGAGATTGCTGTGCCTTTGGCGATGATCTTTGCGTCCTTACTGGTCACAGGAGTAGTGCCAGATGATTGGAGGGTAGCAACTGTTGTTCCTTTGTTCAAGAAGGAGAGTAGGGATAACTCTGGGGATTACTGGCCAGTGAGTCTTACTTCAGTGGTGGGCAAATTACTGGAGAAGATTCTTAGAGACAGGACATGTGGGCATTTGGAGAAGCATACACTGATTAGGGACAGTCAGCATGGCTTTGTGAGGGGCAGGTCATGCTTCACGTGGCTGATTGAGTTCTTTGAGAAAGAACTCAAAGCACATTGATGAAGGTAGAGCAGTGGATGTGGTGTACATGGATTTTAGAAAGGCGTTTGATAAGGTTCCTCATGGAAGGCTCATTCAGAAAGTCAGGAGGCATGGGATCCAGGGACACTTGGCTGTGTGGATTCAGAATTGGCTTGCCCATAGAAGACAGAGGGTGGTTGTAGATGGAGCAGATTCTGCCTGCAGGTCAGTGACCAATGGTGTTCTGCAAGGATCTGTTCTGGGACCCCTGCTCTTTGTGATATTTATAAATGACTTGGATGAGGATGCGGAAGGATGGGTTAATATGTCTGCAGATGACACAAAGGTTGGTGTTGTGGATAGTGTAGAAGGTTGCTGTAGGTTACAACAGGACATTGATAGGATGCAGAGCTGGGCTGAGAAATGGCAGATGGAGTTCAACCCGGATAAGTGTGAAGTGATACACTTCGGGAGATCGAATTTGAAGGCAGAATACAAGGTTAATGGCAGGACTCTTAGCAGTGTGGAGGAACAGAAGGATCTCTGGGTCCACGTCCATAGATCCCTCAAGGTTGCCACGCAAGTTGATAGGGTTGTTAAGAAGGCATATGTTATGTTGGCCTTCATTGGTCGGGGTATTGAGTTCAAGGGCCGTAAGGTGACATCTCAGCTCTGGTTAGACCACACTTAGAGTATTGTGTTCAGTTCTGGTCACCTCATTATAGGAAGGATGTGGAAATTTTAGAGATGTGCAGAGATTTACCAGGATGCTGCCTGGATTGGAGAGCATGTCTTATGATGATAGGTTGAGTGAGCTGGGGCTTTTGGAGCATTATCATAGAGTTATTATAAATGGGTGTTTGATGGTCAACACGGACTTGGTGGGCAGAAGGACCAGTTTCCATGCCGTATGACTCTATGATTGGAGGAACTGATAGGGAGCAACTTTTTCCATTGGTTGAGCAAACTAACTGGAAGGCACAGGCTAAAAATTAAATCCAAGTCTTTCAGGTCTAAGCATAGGAAAGACTTCTACATGGATGAGGACAATGCAGTCCAGAAATCTCTTCCATGGATATTGGATCAACAGCTTATTTTAAGTCTGAGACTGATCAATATCTGTCAATCTAAGATGTCAGGGAGTTGAGGCAATAGGGATATGAATAGGACAACCATCACTGAACTGCCACAGCGTCCAGCGGCTCTGGTACTCTGTCATGGCAAGGAGACAGCTAGAGTGACCCAGAGGTGAATACTGAGTTAGAAGACCTCAGGCTGTAAATCAAGACATTGTAATCAGCCTTAGGTCCTCAGACCAGTGAAAACTGACCAGCAGTAGTGACCTTCATCACTACACACACATGTGAGGGAACAAGGGGAGCATCACACTCTGGTGTGTGAGCTGCATCAAGGTCAAATCCTCACTCAGTTGAAAATATTAATTGAAAGAATTAAATTAACCAAAAGGGAACTCCCTTGTAGTTGTGCGTCTGCACACTGTCATTTCAATTGAACTGGTGTGACACAGGGTTCAGTGGCCAGATTTCCAGTGTATTCACTGGGAATCTGTAGAAGTTTGCTCATCCACCCTGAGCAGCAGAAAGCAGTTGATATGTTTACGGTAACTTGATTCCTTCATTTTCTTGTTACCACAACTTTTTATTTGCGGACTTTGGGACTAAACTCCAGACTTCAGGGTCAAGGTTTGAACTTGTATTCACTGGATTACTAGGCCAGTTACATCTGCACTGTGTGATCATTCCCATTCAATACTGTTACCACCAGAGATCCTACTGTACTGAAGATCGTATATTGTAGAATTTGTCGATAGTTAATGATGTTTATGATAGACCTTCATGGGTTTTACAGAAGTTCCACCAGTGTTTGCTATTCTCCAATGAAGCCCGTCCCAACGTTACTTCTCACTGAGTCATGCAGATGTAAGACACACGTCTATCACCACATTGGCAAACGCCAACTGAAAATCCTTGCACAGGAATGCAGGTCCAGGAAATATTGGTATTGGTTTATTATTGTCACTTGTACCGAGGTACAGTGAAAAACTAGTCTTGCGTACCGTTTGTACAGATCAATTCATTACACAGTGCAGATACACTGAGTTGGTACATTGAGATAGTACAGGTTAAAAAAAAATAACAAAGTGTCACAGTTACATGGGAGTGCACTGCAGGTAGACAATAAGGTGCAAGGTCACAACAAGGTAGATCGTGAGGTCTAGAGTCCATCTCATCGTATAAGGGAACCGTTCAATAGTCTTATCACCGTGGGATAGAAGCTGTCCTTGAGCCTGGTTGTATGTCCCCTCCTGTATCTTCTGCCTGATGGGATGGGGGAGAAGAGAGAATAACCTGGGTGGGTGGGGTCTTTGGTTATGCTGGCTGCTTCACCAAGGCAGTGAGAGGTATGGACAGAAATAGACAGTAATCAGGAGGGAAGTTCAGCTACAATTGTGCAGGACTTGATGAGAAAACTTAAACACAAGAGATTCTGCAGACGCTGGAATCTGAAGCAATACACAAAAAGTGCTGAAGGAACTCAGCAGGTCAGGCAGCATCTATGGAGGGAAATAAAGAGTTGACGTTTCGGGCCGAGACCCTTTATCAGAACTGGAAAGGAAGAGGGCAGAAGCCAGAATAAGAAGGTGGGGGGAGGGGGACGAACACACACAGGCAGGGGACAGGTGAGTTCAGGTGAGAGGGGGAGGTAGGTGGGTGGGTGGTGGGGGGGGGGAGGATGTAGTAAGCTGAAAGGTGATGGGTAGAAGAGACAAAGGGCAGAAGAAGAAGGAATCTGGTTGGAGAGGGCAGTGGACCATGGTATAAAGGATGGAGGAGGGGAGGAGAGGAGATGGGCAGGTCATCAAGGTGGGGGAAGGGAGCCGCAGGAATAATGGAAGAAAAAGGGGATGGGGGGGGGAAGAAAAAGAAGGGGAGGGGTTACTGGAAGTTAGAGAAATCGATGTTGAAGTCATCTGGTTGGAGACTCCCAAGGCGGAATATAAGGTGTTGTTCCTCCAACCTACATCTGGTCTCAATGTGGCAGTAGAGGAGGCCATGGACAGACATGTCAGTATGGGGTGTGGGATGTGGAATTGAAGTCGGTGGCCATCGGGAGGTCCTAGCTGTTGCAGCGGACGGAGCGAAGGTGCTCGACGGACCGGTCACCCAATCTCTGTCGGGTCTCACCAAGTGCTACACCTGTGCCTACACCTCCTTCCTCACCACCACTCAGGGTCCCAGACAATCCTTCCAGGTGAGGCAGCGCTTCACCTGTGAGTCCGAGGGTGTCATTTATTGCATCCGGTGCTCCCGGTGTGGTCTCCTGTACGTCTGGTAATGTCTTCCAGTGAGAGAGCTCAGAGTAGAGAGTCTGTGTCAGAAATGAGAACAGAAAATGTTAGAAACACACAGCAGTCAGGAAGCATCTTTGGAAAGAGAAACAGTTAACGTTTCAGGTTGAAGACCTTTCAAGGCAAAATAGATGGATGGAGATCTTGTGAGAATGAGGAGCAGGTGAACATTCCTGAGGAGAAGTGATGGTGAATTCAGCAGAAAATCAGAACTGCAAATGATAGAAATCTGAAATAAAAATAGAAAATGCAATAGATGCTGCCTGATCCACTGAGTGTTTCCAGCAGTTTCCAAACTTATTTTAGATCTCTAATACCTATAGTTTTTTTGACTTTGGGGCATCTGTTTTAGGAGTGTGGTGATAGGCAGTTGAGGGCATGGTCTGCCCAGTGTAAACACTGAGTGTAAAAAGTGCCTCAAAGCTGGGGATATTGGCCTGGGAGAGAATGCCCACACTGGTTTGCTTCTCCTTCTAGCGAGCTTGGAGGTTCTTGCAGATGGCATTGGTGGTTTCTCACCAGTGCTCTGCACTGAACATCTGTAAGACAAACATCCTCTACCAAACTGCCCCTGCTGCACCACAATGCCCTCTGACTATAAATGTTAGCGACTAGACCCTGGGAAATGTGAATCACTTTCCAGATCTCAGGAGCCGTCTCTCAGCGAAGTCATTCATCGATGGTGGAATTCACCACCATCTTCAATGCGCAGCATAGCTTTTGTCTGATTAAGGAAGAAGATATTTGAAGATCAGGACCTCAGACTTTGTACACGACTCATGGTCTACAGGGCAGCAATAAGCACTGCCTTTCTTTAAGCTTCTGAGACCTGAACTACCTACAACAGGCTTCACAAGACTTGAGCACATGCACTAACTTTGGGCCGTGTGAGGCAAGGGAACTTGTTGACTCTAGTCCAACTGATGATTGGTTTTCCACCACTTATCTTGAGTAGGGGTATAGACACATTTTAAATTTTGTGCCTTTATTTTCTTATTATTACATATCAAATGTCTGTCACTGAGCATTACCGTGAGCACAGGGAACAGTTCTGGTGCTAACTGAGCCCAGCACTCTCACACCAGATGGGAGGTGAATGAACTTGCTGCCTCAGGGAGATTTTGAATTGCATGTATTCTCATTATGGCTGCAAGAGATCTTCCAACAGGCAGGGAGCAGGCCACAAGTTTAATGATGGTGCCTTGAAAACCTTATCGATGAGGTTGAGAGCTGCAGGAGGTGTTCTGATCCGAGGGAGTGGGGTGGTCTCTGTGTTGATGTGAAACATCAGTGGCAGGAAGTAAATAATCCCACAGGTGAGTCACCGCAGACCTGGGTCCCGTGCTGGGAAAACCTCAACACCCTCACTTCACGGTCACGATTAGTGCCATATCCCACAGTCAGCAGATAACCATCCTGACATTGCAACACTTACACACAACTGTGGCTCAGCACTCACACACAGTTCACAAGTCTCTCTGTCTATGCCTGTCATGTACGCACACACTTACACACACACACACACACACACACACACACACACACACAGATGTACACTCATAATCACACTTACATTCAAACATATATACACACATGAACAGATACACACAGGAACACACACAAACACACACATGCACACACACACAAATGCACACACATGCACAAGCATGAATACACACAAATACACACATAGACAGACAGACAGACACACAAACACACACACACACACACACACACACACACACACACACACACACACACACACACACACACACACACACTCTCTCTTCCACCTTGCTAACCATCCCCTTTAAACACATTGAGAAAAGTGGACAAAGATTTTTTCCAGTGCTTGGTGCTGCACACTGGAGGGGGCCCCTTCCATTCACAATGGCTCAGTTGTGTGGAGAAACGAACCTTAATATGCTCAGCTGCCACAGAGTTAGGAAGCTGAAGACATAGTGGATGACAGTCTGCCCATATCCAATCTGCCTCTCATTCCCAGACCCCTCATTCCTCTGTGTCACCCACCTCTGATTGTTGTTATATCCTGTAGATGACAGTCACCGTAACCTTATTCCCGTGCTTTTATCATTGCAAGATTGCTGGAGCTTCAGTCTAGGCAGTGCCCCTGAGGAGCCTGACTTCAGCGAGGTACAGGAACCAGACATTGTGTGAAAACTGAGATCCATGTTTTTCATGGAATGTCGACAGTACTACAGAGGCATGAACGTCCTGCTGGTACTGAGGCTGCAGCTGGGTCAGGCTGGTGGGATAGCTGTTGTATCAATTCCCTGGAGGGTGAGGTCGCATACTGGTCCTTCCCCCAGCAACTCAGATGGAGGGATGTGAAGGGAAAGGCTGGCGGGAGTATACGGGGCATCACCCTGCTAGGGAGAACACTGTGCGGAGGATAAAAGAATGCAGATTGTTCTTCTACAATCTTGCACTGGACTCTAAGCCGTGTCTGGAGGGTGTCTTTGTCAGCCAGGAAGTGCTGGCACACTGGCAGGGAAACAGAATCACCCTCTCACAGCTCCAGAGACCCTAGTTCGATCCTGATCTCGGGTGCTGTCTGTGTGGAGTTTGCACGTTCTCCCGGTGACAGATTGGGTTGCCTTCGGATGCTCTGGTTTCCTCCCGCTTCCTAAGGATATGCTGGTAGGTTAACTGGCCACTGTAGGTTACCTCTTAGTGTGGGTTAACGGCAAAAAAAGTCAAAGGGATGTGACAGATATGTGTGAAACTAAATAAACTGGGGATGGCGTACAGAGGAGAGGAGGAATAGGATTGATGGGATTGCTTCCCTGGGAGCTGGCATGGACTTGATAGGCTGAATGGCCTCCTTCTGTGTGTTATAAGATCACCATACCCAAAGTCTCAGTGCTGCACCTGTCCGCTGCAAGCCAGGTACAGACTGCTGCTGCTATAGTGGTGCTGGATCTGAATATAGGGAAGGACTTCAAGGCTGCATGGTAGTCTGGATTCCAACTGACTACAACCATCCTGATGCCTCAAACCAGCCAATAGTCTGTGTGTCTTCAGAGTAAGGATCCGAGAAGCATAGAGTCATATAGTACAGAAAAAGGCCCTTCAGCCCACCATGTCCATGCTGACCATTGGATGCCTATCTATGCTAATCCCATTTACCCACACTCGGTCTGCAGCTCACAATGCCTTGGTGATCTAAGTGCTCGTCCAGACACTTGTTAAATGTTGTGAGAGCTCTTGTCCTCGCCACCTCTTCAGGCAGTGCACTCCTGACTCCAGCCTGTGTGAAAAAACGTCCCCACAGATCCCCTCTAAACCTTCTATCTCTCACCTTAAACCTGTGCCTGTGGTCTAAGACACCTGCGTTGTGGGGAAAAGTTATTTACTTTCTACCCTATTTATGCCCCTCATAATTTTATTGCATCCGGAGTGCTCCAGGGGAAACAAACCCAGCCTCTCCAGTCTCTCCTCATAACTGGCCCAATCCAGGCAGCATCCTGGTGAATCTCCTCTGCACCCCCTCCAATGCAGACATATCCTTTCCAGGGTGTGGTGACGAGAACTGCACACAGTACTCCTGGTGTGATCTACCCAATGATGCAGTCACATCCTTTCTAGAGTGTGGTGACCAGAACTGCACACAGTACTCCTGGTGTGCTCTACCCAATGATTTATAAATTTTTTATCCTCTCTAGGCTGACATCATTGGCGCTCTTGCCATTGCCACTCTGACAGAGCCCTCAACCACTCAGGCCAGACCACTGACGGCACCTCTCCAGGGTGGCACCATGGTCCAATCCCCAGCTAACCCGCTCAGTCCAGAGTTGCTTGCTGTTGACCATCCTGGCCACCTGCTGCCTCCTTCTCCTTCCACCAGTTTAGTTGCAACCAATGGAAAACTGCGGAAGGAGGAGGAGGAGGATGGGAAATGGAGGAGGAGGATGGGAAATGGAGGAGGAGGGTGGGGAAGAGGAGGAGGGAGAGAGGGAAGGAGGATGCCTGTGTCAACAATCAGCCATAGAGAGAAGCATCATCTGGTACCAGGGCAGAGCTTATTGGGTGGAGTGCTACACCACATTGAGACAGGTTCAGTAGATCCCTCTGTGTCTCCAGAACTTGCCATCAGGTGGTTTGGGACGATTCCAATGACAACGTCCAGCTTGTGCATCATGCAGGCGAACCATTAGACCTTCCCCGGCGAGTACAGCAGGGCACTCCTTGATCTGTGCTGACACGGAATCCCATCTGAAGGATTCAAATGGCATTCTCCATAAGTCTACCCAGTGTCCGATGGGGAGCATCGAGAGGGCTGAGGAGCCAAGGAAGGAGGAAAATTGCAAGAACCAGCCCTCCATGCCCTGTAGCAGCAGATGGTGCTGCTGCCTTGCAGGTCCAGATGCGTGGGTTCGATCCTAACCTCTGGTGCTGCCTGTGTGGAGCTTGCACGTTCTCCCTGTGACTGTTGGGTTTCGTCGGGTGCTCTGGTTTGCTCCCACATCCCAAAGATGTGCTGGTTGGTAGGTTAATTAGCCGCTGTAGATTGCCCCTAGTACAGTTGGGTGGCAGTGCAATGGGGGAGGATGATGGATAAGGGAGAGTGAATAGGTTATACCAGAATAAGTGGGGGAATGGGACTGGTGGGATTGATCTGAGAGACAACATAGACTCAAGGGGCCGAGTGGCCACCTTTCATGTTGTAAAGAAGTATAAAATATGAGTACAAGACGTTGGTGAGGCTGAATTTGGAGTGTTGTGTTCAGTTTTGGTCACCCTGCTATAGGAAAGATGCCATTAAGCTGGAAAGAGTGCAGAAAATATTTACAAGGATGTTACTAGGACTCAAAGGACTGGGTTATAGGGAGAGGTTGAGCATGTTGGGACTTTATTCCTTGGAGCATAGGAGACTGAGGGGTGACATTATTAGAGGTGTATAAAATCATGAGGGGCATAGATAGGGTGAGTGCACACAGTTTATTTTCCAGGGCTGGGGAATCAAGAACTAGAGGGCATAGCTTTAAGGTAAGAGGGGAAAGATTTAATATTGGTATTGGTTTATTATTGTCACTTGTACCAAGGTACAGTGAAAAACTTGTCTTGCATACTGATCGTACAGGTCAATTCATTACACAGTGCAGTTACATTGAGTTAGTACAGAGTGCATTGATGTAGTACAGGTAAAAATGATAACAGTACAGAGTAAAGTGTCACAGCTACAGAGAAAGTGCAGTGCAATAAGGTGCAAAGTCACAACAAGGTAGATCGTGAGGTCATAGTCCATCTCATCGTATAAGGGAACCGTTCAATAGTCTTATCACAGTGGGGTAGAAGCTGTCCTTAAGTCTGGTGGTACATGCCTTCAGGCTCCTGTATCTTCTACCCGATGGAAGAGGAGAGAAGAGAGAATGACCCGTGTGAGTGGGGTCTTTGATTACACTGGCTGCTTCACCAAGACAACGAGAGGTAAAGACAGAGTCCAAGGAGGGGAGGCTGGTGTCCGTGATGCGCTGGGCTGTGTCCACAAATCTCTGCAGTTTCTTGAGGTCCTGGGCAGAGCAGTTGCTGTACCAAGCCGTGATACATCCAGATAGGATGCTTTCTATGGTGCATCGATAAAAGTTGGTGAGAGTCAAAAGAGACAAGCCAAATTTCTTTAGCCTCCTGAGGAAGTAGAGGCGCCTGAGGAAATAGGAACCTGAAGGTCAACTTTTCTACACAGAGGGTGGTACGTATGTGGAACGAACTGCCAGAGGAAGTGGGTGAGGCAGGTACAATATCAACATTTCAGACATTTGGACAGCTATGTGGATTGGAAAAGTTTAGAGAATCTAGCTTTGTTGGGCATTTTAGTAGGTATGGATGACTTGGGCCGAAGGGCCTGTTTCTGTGTTGTATGACTCTATGACTCTAAATATGATTGGCACCAAAGGCTTCCTGAGAGTGAAGGAGTCACACAAGCTCCCTGGATACATGGTGTCCATAAATATTTTCAGGTGATGGTGGCAGGAGATCCCTCCTCAGGGAGAGGTAGAGCTTGAAATTCCTGTAGAGTTCAGGGGAACTCAAAATGTCACTTCTTGAACCTTTGAGAAGCTCTAAATCCTGTCAAATCCATGCTCCCCCCCACCTCCAGCATTAGTTGATCTTCACTCATGGAGAAAGAGTGCCCCCCCCCCCCCCACCAGAGCCCATGTAGTGTGAGGCACCCTGAGAAATCCAACTGATATCAGCTCTCCCAGCCGGAATAATGCAGGGCCCTGAAGTTCAGGGTGACAGAGGTCACCCCTACAGGCAGGGCAGACCTGGCAAAGGTGTGCATCCCCAGGCAACAGACAAGTCACATGGCATGTTACAATTGCAAAACAACAACCGCAGGCCGTTCCCAGATCACGCACAAAGTACTGGAGGAACTCAGCAGGTCAGGCAGCACCTATGGAGAGAAATGAACAGTTGGCGTTTCGGGTCGAGACCCTTTATCAGGACCCTTCATGAGGACCAGATTATGAACACCTGACTTATGGACACCTCCTACGTATGAGTGAGCTCTCATAATATTATTAAAATTAAAAGTCCTGCGTGTGTATATATGTTTGTTCCTACGAACAGCAGAACTGGTTTCCTCCCTCTCTCCGTTTTTAGTAATTGTTCTTTCTTATCAGTCTGATGTGCTTTTGATGCCATTCATTACCATGCTGTGGAGGCGTGGTGACCACATTGAGTGACTTTTGTGAATCTTCTGATTTATGGTCAAAATGGACATGAATGTCTGTAAAAATGATCCTGGCGATTGTCGGTATTGTTAACAACCAGTGGTATATGTGACACATATATTACAATAACCAAATTGAGACCTTATTACCTCAAAGAAATACAAATAAAGACTACCTATACTGAGGTTTTAAAATGATTTCACAAGCTTCTGGCGTACGAGGTTGTTGGACCTGCCATGGAGAAAATGTAACCATGTCCAGGAGGAAATTGAGTAGAAATTTCTTTATCCAGCGAGGGTTTAGAACATTGCGGTCCCTCCCCTCATGAGTGTTGATGTGTCCTGAATGTGTTCAGGGGGAAGGTAGATCAGCACGAAGGTGAAAGGTGGGGTTAGGTGAAGAAAGGAGGGAGAAGGTTTATGTGGATCATGAACACCTGGATGAATGAGTTAGCTGAATGGCCTGTTATTGGGCTGAAAGTACTTTGTAATCCTTTGTAACATCTCTGCCTGAAGTATCAATTTTAATTTTGTTGACGTGTTGGGAAAATAACAAGAAGTGAGTACTTTTTGTTGCTTGATTCTGTTTTTATTCATCGTTGGGATGTGGGTGTCACTGCTAAGACCAGTGTTTGTTGGCCATCCCTAATTGTCCTTGAGGAAGTGATAGCGTGGCACCTTCCTGAACCATAGTCCATGTGATGAAGTTACAGTGCTGTTAGGTGGGGAGTTTCAGGATTTAGACACAGAGGTGGTGAAGGAACGGCGATATATTTCCAAGTCAGGATGGTGTGTGATGTGGAGGGGAACCAACAGGTGTTGGTGTTTACATGAACCTGTTGCCCTCATCCCCATCGGTGGTAAAATTGGAGGTGAGTAGCTGCGATGCGTTTTGTAGATGATAAATCCTGCAGCCACTGTGGAGGATGTTCAAAGTGGTTCAAGGGCTGTCAAAGTCAAAGTCAAAGTTGAGTTTGTCGTCATGTGCGCAAGTACATGTGTGCACAGGTGCAATGAAAAGCTTACTTGCAGCAGCATCACAGGCACAGAGCATGAGATAAGCAGCATTCACAAGAAAAACATAAATTAAACATAAATTATACACAATTTTTACAAGAAAGAACAAAACTAGAAAAAAAACAAAACCCATTTTAGTGCAAAGTAGTCAAAGTGGTCATAGTCATGCGAAACAGTCATGATTTTGTGCAGGTTGGTTCAAGAACTGACTGGTTGAAGGGACTTCTTGAACCTGGTGACGTGGGACTTTAGGCTTCTGTACCTCCTGCCCAATGGTAGCTGTGAGGAGATGGCATGGCCCGGATGGTGGGGATCTTGGTGATGGATGTTGCCTTCTTGAGGCAGCACCTCCTGTAGCTACTACCGATGGTGGGGAGGGATGTGCTGGTGATGTATTGGGCTGTGTCCACTACTCTCTGCAGCTTCTTATGTTCCTGCTCATTCGAATTGCTGTACCAGACCATGATGCAAAACCAGTCAGGATTCTTTCAACAGTACCTCTGTAGAAGTTTGTTAGAGTGTTTGGTGACAAGCCAAACCTCATTAACCTCCTAAGAAAGTAAAGACACTGGTGTACCTTCCTTCTGATTGTCGATCAAGTGGTCTGCTTTGTCCTGGATAGCTATAGAGTCATAAAGCACAGAAACAGGTCCTTCAGCCCACCTGAACCATGAGAACCATCATGTACCCATCCTTAATGAAGGTTCAAGAACAGCTACTTCTCTGCAGCCATTCGGTTTTTGAACCAACTGGGCACAACCCCAAAAACTAGAATTTAGCAACACTGTGACCACTTTGATGACTTTATACTAAAATGGACTTTTTTGTTCTAATTGTGTTTTTTCTTGTAAAAATTGTGTTTAATTTATGTTTATTTTTCTTGTGAATGCTGCTTATGTGATGCTACGTGCCTGTGATGCTGTTGCAAGTAAGCTTTTCATTGTACCTGTGTATACATGTACTTGTGCATATGACAATAAACTCGACTTTGACTTTACTGATCTCATTTACCAGCATTTGTTCCATTGTTCTCTCTGCTGTGGTGATTCAAATGCTTGTCTTGATACTTTAAATATTGTGGGAATTCCTGCCTCCACCATCCCTTTAGGTAGTGCGTTCCAGATTCCAACCACACTCTGGCTTAAAAAAATCCAACTCAGATTCCAGCTAAATCTCTCACCCTTTATTCTAAACATATGCCCTTTAATTTAGACACCTCTGCTCTGGGGAAATGTTTCCTACTGCCTACCTTATATATGCCCCTCATAATTTTGGATACTTATCAGATCTCCCCTCAGCCTCCATGGCTCCAAGGACAACCTCTCCAGTCTCTCCTCAGAACTAAACCCTCCATCCCTGGCAACATCCTGGTGAATCTCCTCTGCACCCTCTCCAGTGCAATTATGTCCTTTCTCCAGTGTGGTGATCAGAACTACACAGTACTCCAGGTGTGTCCTAACCAATATTTTATGAAGCTGTGCCAAAACCTTCCTGTTCTTATACTCTATGGCCTGGTTAATGAAGGCAGGTATGCTGTATGTCTTCTTCACCGCCTTATCTACCTGTACTACCACCTTCCTTGGACAGTTACACCAAGGTCCTTCTGTTCCTCAGTACTTCCCAGGGCCCTACCATTCACCGTGTATGTCCTACCCTGACCAGTCCTTCCAAAGTGCGTCACTCACACTTATCAGGTCAGGTGCTAACTGTGGAAAGAGAAACAGTCAATGTTTCAGTCTGTGACCGATCCTCAGAAATGGGAAAGGGGGAGATACAAGGGTGGTTAAGGACGGCACAGTGGTGCAGCTAGTAGAACCGCTGCCTCATCGCACCTGGGACCCTCATCCTGCCCTTGGGAGCTGTCTGTGTGGAGTTTGCATGTTCTCCCTGTGACCCTCATGGGTTTTCCCTGGGTGCTCCGGTTTCCTCCCACATCCCAAAGACATGCAAGATTGTAGGTTAATTGGTCATTGTAAATTGCCCCTGGTGAGTGGTAGAATTGGGGGAGGGGAGGGGGAGCTGATGAGGAAATGTGGAGAGAATTAGAAAATAGGATTAATACAGGACCTGTGAAAAGTGTAGTTGATTGTCAGCCAGACTCGAAGGGCCAAAGGGCCTGTTTCTGTGCTTTATTTCTGTGAGCTACTTTGTTTTCAGTAGAGACAAGGGAGAGCTGTGTAAAGAGAATGTCTGTGGTTGGGTGAGTTGAAATGTCTTAATGGAGGCATCTACTGGCACACTAAGCTTCTTGGTCTGTGTCAGGTATTGTTAATGGTAAGGTGATGGGACCTGTCCAGCAAGCCAGACATCTATGACTGGCACAAGAAAACTGAGGCAACATAAAACAGAAAATGGAAAGTTCTGGAAACATTCAGCAGGTCAGGCAGCATCTATGGAAAGATAAACAGTTAACTTTCCATATGAGGGACCTCTTGTCAGCTGTTCCGTTGAGTACAATGTCGCTGATTGTGTTTCAGCCTCGACTTTTGGTGCAGTCACGTGGGAGCTTTAAACTTAACTCTGAGTGGAAGTTATGGAGGAATAATACGGTTCATGTAAATTATATGGTTTGAGATAAAATTGAAAAATGTATTGGGACAATTTAAGCAATATTAAAAGCAAATTGTGCATAAATTATTCCACTGTATGTAATCCAATTGGTATGACACTTCTACATAAGCTTGTTTTGGGAAACCATGTAAAAATAGACATTTGTACGGACAGTTTGTACCAAGGGCCAGTGGTTAGTAAGTGAGTGAGAACACTTCTTTCCCAGCATCAGATGTCAGTCTTGGCTGTGTACCGGCTCTCTCCAAAGTGCCAGGAGGTTGTGGGTACATGTTTTACTCTAGTCGTTAAAGTACATAATCCAGGCCAACACCTTAATGCAGTGTTGAGAGAGTACTGTAGCATGGTGAGTGCTATTGATAGGTTAGAAACTAGGCCTAGCTGTCCCCTCAGGTGGATAGAGGAGGTTCTTAGTCTTACTGAAGAATGCAAGAGTTACCCCCTGATGCCAATATGAGAATGGTGACTATACCTGAGAATTTAAACTGCTGTAAAAATGGTTTATGATATCCTGAGAAAGATGCTATATGATTGCATGAGATTTTGTGTAGTCAGCTCAAATATTACATGAAAAGGAAATGTCAGACCATCCTCAATTTTAACAAAGTTAGATTTTTTTTCTTTTCTGTTTTGGTGGACTCGGAGCTTGCACAGCGAAACTTTTCTTTGGAACTTTATTTTCGCCTATTGACATGACTCATCAATCATCATCCGGCCATCTTCTGGGGTTCCTGAGGCTTCAGCAGCATTATCGACATCTTTGGCCACACCAGCTGCTTGTAAGTCTTTCCAGCTTAACTTCATGACAAATAGATTTTTATATTTCTTCAAACTGCTTAATAATCACTTGGAGTTCTGGAACTGGAAACTCTGAGCACCCCAGTCCACTGGGCTGCACATTTCCTGCCTTCCCATCTGGATGGATTGGGTGTCGATCAAGTGTGCTCCTGTTCACTGAATGTTTTCATGTTTATAGGTGATTTCCGACTGGACGTCTTCTACTGATCTCAAATTAAAAGCCTTTCCTGTTGAACAGGTTAACACTGTCAAATGACGCAGAACAACAAATGGGTTTTCTTTGCAGGCAGTCATTTTGGAAAACCTCCGCAGGGAAACTTTTTAACAGCACTGGGATATTCCTGGCCTTAATGAAGCACTGAGTCTTAGTTATTATGTTTTTGGATTAATAAGCCAGGGCAATGGATAACTAATGTAATACAGATCAGTTGAAATTCCACAAAAGCAGTTTATAAATTGGAATTCAGATTAAAAGTATCTGGACTAATTTGGATTGCTTATCTTTCCCGAATATCTTGTCACATGTATAAATTAGACCCATACAGCAATGTTGGCTGGGACTAGTTCTGGGAGTGTTCAGTATTGGCTCCTGACCCCATGTCCTTAGATTGAAGAAACCTCCAGCTGATCATGAGCCAGTGGCTTCCTTTGCTAATGAATCAGTATGTATTAGTATTGACCACCAGTTGGAAGGAGTAGTGGGCATAGAACATACTCTGGGGGTGGGGGAACTTCACTGTATGTCACATGGTCACACCAGCATCGTCACAGCTGGCTGGTCTTCTGGGATATATCTGCAAATCTGGGTCTACAGCAAGTGGTTTGAGCAAAGGCTTGAATGGACAACTTATTGGACCTCATCCCCATCAATCTACCAGATTCAATTGGCAGATGAAAGTATAACCTGCGATAAGATTGGCAGTATAATCTGCCCGAAGTCTTTGAATCACAGATCAAATCCAAATGGCAAGCATCGCTCTCCCAGCTGCTCCTTCTTACTTGAAGGAGTGCTGCATTGGCAGAAGTGCCATCTCTCAGATGTAAATCTAAACTAGGCTTCATCTGCACTGTCAGATGGAAGAGATCTATTTTGGCGACGAGAGGGGCTTTTCTCTTAATGTCCTGACCAATATTTCTTCCTGCAGTCTAAACGGTGTGGTATGGTGGTGGTGCAGTGGTGAAGTTCATGAACCAATGATCCAGAGACCAGGATGACTAATCCAGAGACCCAGGTTCAAACCATGGCAGCTGTGGAATTTAAATTCAGTTTAATAATCTGGAATTAAGAATGACAGCTGGTCTTATTGACAACGACCATAGAACCACCATCTGCAATATAAATTTATTTAGTTCACCAACAGGTTTCAAGAGGAACCCTGCCATCTCTACATGGTCTGGTCTAAATGTAACTCCAGATCCTTAAAATGCTCTCTGAAATGCTCTCTTGGCCCAGACAGGAGCAGTCAGCCAATTGATCTCTCAATCCTGCTCTGCCATTGAATAAAATCGTGGCTGATCTAACCCTAGGCTCAACACCACTCTCCCTAGTCACTGGTTGCAATTTTATTTTCCTTTTTGATCTCCATATCCCCTGTTATTCAATTATCTGTCACTCTCAGTACTGAATATATTCAATGTCTCCATGGCACTTATTCTAAAACCATGCCCCTAGTTCTAGATATCCCCACTCGGAAAAACATCTGCCAAGCATCCACCCTGTCAGTCCCCCTCAGAATCAGATATATTTCAGTAAGATCACCTCACAGTCTTTTAAACTAAATGAGTATAATCCCAACTTGCTCAACCTTTATACATTAACCACTTCACCCCAAGAATCAGCCTAATGAACGTTCCCTGCACTGCCTCCAAAGCAAATACACCCTTCCCTAAAAATGGAGATGAAACTTGTACTCAATATTCTGGGCAGTATCACCATCATCCAACAAAGTTACATCAAAAGCAACACACACACACAGAACGTTGGAGGAACTCAGCAGGTCAGGCAGCATCTATGGAGGGAAGTAAACAGTTGATGGTTCGGGTCAAAACCCTTCATCAGGACTGGAAAGGAAGAGGGCAGTAGCCAGAAATAAAATAAAATGAAAAGAAACAAAATAAAAAAGTGGGGGAGGAGCACAGGCTGGCAGGTGACAGGTGATTCCAGGTGAGAGGGGGAAGCTAGGGGAGGGGGGATGAAAGGGAGTGATGTGAGAAGCTGGGAGGTGATAGGTGGAAGAGACAAAGGGCTGAAGAAGAAGGAATCGTATAGGAGAGGCAGTGGACCATGGACTAGAGGGAGTGAGGTGGAGGTGGGAGAGAGATGATGGGCTGCTCGTGAAGTTGGGGGAGGGGAAAGAGAAGGGGTTTTCCTCTTCATATCTTCATTTCTCTCCACTTCATTTAGGACCCTAGGATGCAGGACCTCAGGTCCAGTGGTCTTGTTGGCCTTTAGCCCTATTAATTTGCTTAGTACATTGTCTCTAGTGACAGAGATCATTTTAAGTTTCTCTCTTCCTGTTGCCTCTTGATCTTCTATTGCTATTGGGATGCGTCTAGTGTTTTCTACCATAAAGACATCCAAAATATTTGTTTAGAATCTCTGCTATTTCTCTGTTTTCAATTCATAATTCCCCAGTCTCATCCCCTAAAGGACCAACATTTCCTTGAGCTACTCTCTTCATTTTTACATTCCTGTCGAAGTTCTTACTGACTGTTTTAATGTTTTTACCTTATTTACTCTCATACTTTATAATATTTTTGTCATCATTTGTTGGCTTCTAAAATCTCCTGACCTACCACTAATCTTCACAACCCTGAATGCCTTTTCTTTTAATTTGATACCATCCTTAACTTCCGTAGTCAGTTATGGATGGGGGATCCTTCTCTTTCTCATTGGAATACATCTTTACTGAGATTTATGAGGTATTTCCTTAAATGTCTGCAACTGCTGATCTACTGTCTTACTTTCTTAATCTATTTTCTCAGTTCACTATAGCCTACTCTGTCTTCATACCATTGTAACTGCCTTCATGCAAGTTCAGGCTCAAGTTTTTCATCCACGTATTGAATTTCAAGTTCTAACGTCTTATAATTCCTCTTTCTCAGGGTTTCCTTTGCTGCAAGTTCATTCATTAATCCTGTCTCATTATACAATACCAGATCTATAATAAGCTGATCCTTGATTGGTTCCTCAACACATTACTTTAAGAAACCATTCCAAATGTACTCTTCAGAACTTGTCTTCAAGCTATACTTGCCAATTAAATTTATCTAGTCAAATAATGACTAAATTGTTCATGATTATTGTGGTAGTTTGCTTACTAGCCCCATCTACTCCTGGTTTATATTCTATCCGACAGGATAGCTACCATTCACGTGTCTATATACCATGCTCACCTGTGAATCAGGCAATGAGTACAGGAGTTGGGACATATGTTACAACTGTACAAGACGTCGGTGAGGCCGCAGTATTGTGAGCAGTTCTGGTCACCTAGCTATAGGGAGGAAGTCATTAAGCTGGAAAGGGTGCAGAAAAGATTCATGAGGATTTTGCTGGGACCGGAGAGCTTGAGTTATGACTGAATAGGCCGGGAATTTTTTCCCTGGAGCATAGGAGCTTGTGGGGGGTGACATTAAAGAGGAATATAAAAGCATGAAGAGTGTAGATAAAGTGGATGGTCACACTCTTTCTGCCAGGGTAGGGAAGTCAAAAACTAGAGGACATAGATTTAAGGTGAGTGGGGAAAGATTTAAAAAGGACCTGAGGGGAAACCTTCTTCACACAGAGGGTGGTGAGTACATGGAATGAACTGCCAGAGGAAGCTGTAGAGGCGGGTACAATTACAATTTTCAAAAAAGCATTTAGATAGGTACTTCGATGGAAAAAGTTTGGAGGGATATGTGCCAAACACAGGCAAATGAGAGTAGCTCTGATGGACATCTTGTATGGCCAGAACAAGTTGGGCTGAAAAGTCCTGTTTCTGTGCTGTATGACTCTATGACTCTATCCACAAGCTCCTCAGCAAAGTAATTTATCCATACCTACAAGCAACAAGACCCAGACAATATCCAAGCATGAACACAAGAATTTCATTTTGCAAATCAAATTCCTGCGCACCTCTGTTTTAAATAGCTGTCCTCCTGTAAATATGTCCCTTTATTTGAGAATCTCCCATGGATGGAAAATCTCAACATCTACTCCGTCATGCCCTTAGGATCTTATAAGTTTCAATACTGAATTCCTTTTGGCCTGCCTGCAATGTTACCGTAGCAAACTGTCATTTATCTAGCCTTTATGCATCTGGAATTCTCGCACAAACAGCAAAATTTAAGCAACTTCATAAAATTTTTCAAAATGCAAAATAAGTGTAAAAAGACATTTTAAATTTACTCACGTATGGACATAAGGTTGATTAGCAGCAAAATTCTCTGAAGATTTAGGACTTCATGTGATGGTAGGTACAGTCATTCATTTGATTTATTTTGGCTGTGTTTTACACTAATACAGTTTAGCCTTAAAATATAATGCAAAACATTGTTATTTAAAAGGGTAAGGATATGACATACAGTTCGGCAATACAGTTTGGCATGTCCTGAAGAAGGGTCCTGACCCGAGACGTTGACCATCTGTTTTTTTCCATGGATGCTGCCTGGCCTGCTGAGTTCCTCCAGCATCTTGTTGTTTATGCTTAGAGTACTAGTGTGTGAGGGTGTGATTATACAGTAAAGGTTTATTTGAGTATTCTCGTGCAACTGTCTCCCCCCTCCCCATGGATGCTGGTTGTCTGAGAGTTTACTGTATGTACTTAAATAAGGGGATCAAAACTCTGTAGAGTACTCCAGGTGAAGCCTCACCAACACCTAGTACAGTTGTAACAATGCCTCTATTTCTACACTCCAAATCCCTTGCAATAAAGGACAATGTGTCATTTGCCTTCCTGACTACTTGCTGCACTCTCTGGCTAACTTTTTGTGACTCATGCCCAAGAACCCTTATATTCCCCTGTACTCTACTCATTTGCAATCCCTCTCCATTTATATAATAATCTTCCCCTCTGCCATCAGAGTTCTGAAGAGTTTATGAACCCATAAACACTATTCCTTGCTTTTTTGCACTATTATTTATTTTAAAATTTATAATAATTTTATGACTTTACACTGTACTGCTGCCATAAAACAACAAATTTCACATCATAAGACAGTGATAATAAGTCTGGTTCTGGTTCTGATTCTGTTTCAGATTCTGAATCTGCCGTTTGATTCCCCTTACTGAAGTGCATGACCTGACACCTCCCGACATAGAATTCCATTTGCCCAGGTTTTGCTCAAAAATACTTCCATTGCAGCAAACTCCAACACTATGTTCATGTCACGGGGTGATAAGTAACATCGACACCACAAAAGTGGCCACCAGTGACCATCAGTAACACAAGAGAATCAAACCAGCTACCCCTGACATTCAATGTCATTACCATCACCAGGTTCCACACCATTTAGATCCTGGGGTTTACCACTGACTAGAACTCAAGTGGACCATGCCATATGAATACCATGGCTACAGAGACTGGATATCCTGCAGTGAGAGACTCACCCACCTCCGGACACCCCAGTCTTCCCACCATCTACAAGGCACAAATTAGAAGTGTAATGAAGTACACGCCACTTGTCTGGATCAGAGCGGCACCAACAACACTCAAGAAACTTGACATCATCCAAGACAAAGCACCCCAATTTACCAGTACTCCATTCATCATCCTAAACATTCACTCCCTAGAGCACTGGTGCACAGTGGTTGCAGTGTGTTCCATCTCCAAAATGCACTGCAGTTACTTGGCCAGCTGCTCTGATAGCACCTCCCACACCCACAGCCTCCGTCATTAAGGGAAGCAGGTAGATAGGAACATCACCATCTGCTGGTTCCCCTCCAAAGGTCACACCATCATGAGTGGGCAATAGTTTGCTGGTTCTTCATTGCTGCTGGGTCTAAATCCTGGAACTCCCTCCCCAACACCACTGTGGGAGCACCTTCACCAGAAGGACTGCAGAGCTTCAAGAAGGTCCCACAGCTTCTCAAAGGGAAAAGAGGACAGGCAATACATATTGGTGCCGAGATCCTGAAAAATGAATTACAAAAAAGCTGGTGATGTGATCATTATGCAGGGTCATATTATGCACAAATTCACTGGTGTGTTCTCACACTGCAGCCATGATTATGTTTCAAGGGTAAGTTATCAGCTCTAGTCCTATGGCTGCAAAGCTGAGGCTTTCTTCAATATCTACACTATGGGTCTTGTCTTCTCACCTATCGTGGCAGCTGTAATTAATTAGCTAGTGCCAGGCTAGTTTTCCTCCCTCATGGGCATGCTCCTAATACATGATGTCCCCATTTCATCAGGCCCTGGTCCGAGAGATTCCCTGAGCGTAACTTTGAATGAACAGGCTAACTGTAAGGCTTGAACCAAGAGGCATCAATATTCAGGCTGTTTGACTCCTGGTCTGTGTAAACTGACATGTAGCACAAAGGAACACTCAGCTTCCTGTTAGCACTGAGAGTGGCTAGAAAAATAAGCAGAGTCCAGGGGAAAGAAAGACATTCTATTTAGCAGCTTCACTAAGCCCTCTTGTCTGTGCCACTGAATGAGGGTCGTTTTTGTTCTGGGGAAAAAAGTTTTTAAAAAGCTGAAAGGAACCATTTGTTGACAGTAAAAAGGAAGAATCACAAAAAATGCTTCACTTCAAATTAAACGTTCTGGACAGAAGAGTGAAAGGCAACTTGTTGGTGTTGTGGACCCTAGAATGGCCGGGTTGTGCTGATGACACATTCCATTATAATCGGACAGCTTGGAGCAGCATGTTGAGGCTTCCCCCAGATCCAGACAATCTGACTCACCAGCTCGTCAACATCTGCTGCGCAGAATAAGTGTGTGGATTGCAATCTTGATCAAATTAGCCTTTGGGTCAGCTGCATAAGAAAATGCCCACCCAGTAAGAAAGATAACGGCTTCTAGTTGTGATTGGAAAATCACCAGAAAGTATCCTCATCAAAGATGTCACATATTCTGCATCAAAGCATCTTGCCCTGTCAGGTACCTGGAAGTATTAGTGTGAATAATGATATGTATACCGTATTATAATTGTAATATGAAGTCCAGAGACAATTCCAAAGAGTGCTACTAAACAAAAAATGTGGTTTTGAAGGAAGATAGTATAGAATAAGGGAGGGGTAAAGAGGTGGGGCAGAATTCCACAGCTTGTCATTCTTGTGACAAGCCTATCAATGAGAGGGGTGGTTGGGTGGTGTTGGGGGGGTGGGGGGATCCTAAGTAGGGGATGCACTGGGGGAGTGTAGAGATCCTGCAGGGTTGTGCAGCTGGAGGAGGTTCTAGTGCTGGGGAGTGGTGAGGCTATGGAGGAAACTGTAGGGAACAGTCAGAAGTTCAACTCCATTAGCAGCCTTGGTGTTGGCTGGCACAACATGTAGGTGACTTGTGAAGGAGTCTCTTGCTATTATTTCTGCTTTGAATCCAAGCGTGTGCTGCAATCCATCCAATGCTGTAACATCAGTCACAATCCCACCATCTTTTGTGTTGCATCTCCTCTGATGAAGGAAAGGTGTTGTTGACATACTTAAACAGCAGGAGGCAAAATCTACTCCAAAACAGTGTGAGAAATAGTAGGATAATAGCAATCTTATGGGGATGGTTATTTTTAGAATTACTCAAGATTTGTAACCATGGTATGCAGTTAATAGTTTACATAGGAAGACATGTCTGAAAGCTTGTGGGATAAATATGAAATGAAATTACTGAGGTCTAAACATCTGTCCTCCTGATAAAACCTTAGCGGTATAATTCGTTGGACGTGTGCTTGTCAGACATTTATATGTCATTTCCAGGGACAAATGAGCCTGTGTTATATTGCTGGTGTTCCATCTTCAGTTTAAATCCAGCTGCCTGCAGAGGAGAAATGAATTATCGCGTCTGGTTATTTCCCTTCTCCCTTTCTCTTCTGCAAGGCGATATCTCCCTTTGCCCTTCACTGTAACTTTCACTATCATTCCATCACTTTCTTTCACCCGTCTCTCTCCTTTTCTCCCATTTCACATTCCTTTCCATTCCTTCTACGGCTCCCACCCCATGATTCCATCCACCTCCTTTATTCTCCATGCTTCTTTGGTGTCATTCCCCCTTCCACTTGCTCCTTCTCTTTTATCCCTCCCACTGATGCTTTGCCCACTCTCAACTCTGTACCCAATCCTTTTTACTTCTTTCTATTGATGTTCTCACTCCTCCTCTCCCACTCTCTTTCTGCCTCATTGCCTCCTCTCCCATTGTCTTCTCATGACATAACCCTTTGCTTCCTCTACCTCTCTTCAATAACTCACCCTTCTCTTCTGCCCTCCTCTCTCTCCCCCCAGTCACTCTTTGTCGAGCACCATTCTCTCTCTCTACCCAGCCCACTCACTCCATCTCCCTCCAACAGTGGCCGAGATTATGGCCTGACACCTGCAGAGAGGATGCTGGGAAGGTGCTGTGCTGACCTAGGGTGAAGCACACCCAGTAGCACCGATCAAGGAGGGGTAATCAGTGTTCTTGGGCCGACACATCCACTGCGTGGGGGCACTCTCTAGGAGTGATTTCTTGCTTGGGTTCTCCTGACTGGGTTCAGTTTGGAAAAACTGCATTTACCTCATTTTTCCACAGTTTCTGCTATATAGATTGTAGAAATAGGAGTTTTACAACTGGGCTCTGTTAATTTGCCCTTCCAGTACCCCTCTCAATTCTCCACGTCAGTGGGACCATATTGTCTGATTCCACCCTTCTCTGGATTCTCCTTCTACCTCCCCATGCCACACTCTTGGGGATCTATCCCCACTCCCTTCCTTTCATGAGCTTGCCTGATATAAGTAACCACAGACCTAGGATCATCTGATGCCTCTGAGCTGGTTGTCAGTCAGCAGACACACAACTTAATTAGCCAGGACTTTGCCCAGTGACACAATGGGAACAATTAAACCATCAGCTTGGTCCATGCACTAAGGATCCCTACCCATAAACGCTTCCACCTCTTCCCCATCAGCCACAACCCATTGTTCGTCAAAATAAAGACTGAAAATGCTGGAAATACTCAGCAGGTCAGGCTGCATCTGTGAGAAGAGAAAGAGAGCCATTGGAGAGAAGGAGGATGAGAGGAGACATGATAGAGGTATACAAAATATTGAGAGGAATAGATAAGAGTAGACAGGCAGTGCCTCTTCCCCAGGGCACTAATGCTCAATACAAGAGGGCATGGCTTTAAGGTAATGGGTGGGAAGTTCAAGGGAGACATCAGAGGGAGGTTTTTCACCCAGAGAGTAGTTGGTGCATGGAATACGCTGCCTGGGGTGGTGGTGGAGGCTGATACGTTGGTCAAGTTCAAGAGATTGTTAGATAAGCATATGGAGGAATTTAAGATAGAGGGACATGTGGCAGGAAGGGGTTAGATAGTCTTAGGAGTGGTTTGAAGGTCGGCACAACATGGTGGGCCGAAGGGCCTGTATTGTGCTGTATTGTTCTATGGTTCTATGGTTTCAGGTTGAACTGGGAAGGAGTCAAAAGAAGCTCGTTAGGCTGCAGGGCGGGTGGAAGAGGGGGATGTCTCTGATAGGGTAAAACCAGGGTGACTATGGGGATAAGCTGTAAGCAAAGTTATCTGGTCAATGAGTGCATGGGAGCAGTTAAAGAGTAAGAACATAGACAAAAACAGACAAAAATTCCACACTCCATCAACTTAGATACTTTCCAACCTGGGATCTAGACTCAGACTTAAATTCCCATGTGCTCCCCTTCGTAAATTTGTCCGCCTTGCACCACCTCCACCATTTCATTCTACCTCCTCTTTGCTGACTTCTTCCACATTAAAATTCTCATTCCTCTGGTCTTCTGAGCTCCCAAGATCTCCAAAGTCCTTTTGACGTGGAGCAAAAATAACTGTGGACGCTGGAAATCTGAAAGAAAAATCAGGAATCCGGAAGCACTCAGGCAGCATCTGTGGAGAGAGAAAGCCACACCTCCTCATGAATCTTGTCCAACCTGCTGGGTTATAGTAGCATAGAGCCATAGAGACACAGAGCCAGGAAACAGGTCCTCCTGTCTGCTGAGCCCACTGCTGTCCACTTACACTAATCCTACATTAATCCCAATTTTTATTCTCCCTACATTCTCACTAACTCCCATTAGATTCTACCATATAAGTATGACTTACAGTGGCCAATTAACCTAGCAAACAACATGTCTTTGGGACATGGGAGGAAACCAGAGCACCCAGGGGAAACCCATGCAGTTACAGGGAGAATGTGCAAACTCCACACAGAAAACACCAGAGGTCAGGATTGAACCTGGGTCTCTGATGCTCTGAAGCAGCAGCTCTACCAGCTGTGCCACTGGTAGAGCCAGAACTAAAAGAAATCAAGAACGTTTCTTTCAGCATTCCCTGCTTTTGTTGCTTCTGCCGCGGGATTTTTTTTTTCATCCCTTCTCCTTTCAACCTTCCGTTTGCAATCATTGTTTCAACCATCTGGTCCCTGGCTCTGGAATTCCCTCTGCTGAGGATGCTGAGAATGACTGCTTTTGATCCATCCCAGGGCTCCCTTGGGCAGGTAACCTCACTGCATCATTGAAGTGTTTCCCCACCAAACCCTTGTGGTTTTAACCCTAAGTATTTGTGGCAAGTTTAGAAGGAGCTTGCATGATTCAGTTAGTGGAGCTACTGCTGTTTAAAGAGCTACATCCTTCCTTAATGCTGGCAGACAGTTGGCTCGCAGTCGATGGCAAAAGATGATTCCACTGAGTCATCATCCCCCTGCTGAGCCAATGCACATGAAAGCCGCTTCCCACAGCCGCTGCCAAGTGTTTGTGACGTGGCCCTCTAGTAAACCAAGGCTCTGTTGTAGCACTTATGCATAGACGTTAGAAGGTTGAGTGTTTGTCCCAATTCGGAGGCTGATGGTATGTTGTGTTACCTTGCAGGAGGCAATTTTAATCCAAGACTCTCTCATGGATGTAAAAGATCTCACAGCACTATTTGAGAAGGAGCAAGGAGGGGCAAATCTCTCTGGAGCCAGGGAAAAGAAGCCACAGCTGATCTGATCATTTATTCCACTGAGGTGTGTGGGACTTTGGTGTGTCTGACTTTGGCTGCTGTGTTGCATGCACTGGACAATGGACCCACTCCAAAAGCTGAGTGAAAGGTTCTTTAGAGTATCCTGAAGCTAGGTAAAAAACACAAACTTTCCTGATTTCATCTTAAATGGGGAAACTTTCTGATCCTTTGGGCATCTGCAGTGAAACAGTTTCAAAAGGATGACTCAGCACAACATCATACAGTTTGTGTAAAGGCAGTGAAGGGAAATGATTTAACCGTGGTTCATATAAAATTGGCTGAAGCCAAGTCCCTGGCCAGAATGGAGAAGGAAAGGAAATAGTGGAACAATGGATTCACTCTGTGCATGCGCGTGCGTGCGTGCGTGCGTGCGTGTGTGTGTGTGTCTGTGTGTGTGTGTGTGTGTGTATGTGCATGTCTGCAAGTGTTTATATCTCTGTGTGAGCTTGTCTGTACCTGTGAGTGTGCATCTATATTTCTGAGACCGTGTATATGTCTGTATATCTTTCTGTGTGTGCCTCTGAGTTTGTGTGACTTAGTATGTCTGTCTGTGTGTTTGTGTCCATGCGTGATGTATGTCTGTGACCAAGTTAAAAACATCAGGAGCAAATGAATTCTGTGCGGCTGCAATGTTTATGTGGCCTGATGTAAATTTCAGTTTGCTGACATCTGTGGGACTGTTCTCCAGATACCAAACTTCATTCGTATTGGTATTGGTTTATTATTGTCACTTGTACCAAGGTACAGTGAAAAACTTATCTTGCATACTGTTCGTACAGATCAATTCTTTAGACGGTGCAGATACATTGAGTTAGTACAGAGTGCTTTGAGGTAGTACAGGGTAAAAACAATAACAGAATACAGAGTAAAGTGTCACAGCTACAGGGAAGTGCATTGCAGGTAGATCATAAGGTGCAAGGTCACAACAAGGTAGATCGTGAGGTCAAGAGTCCATCTCATCGTGTAAGGGAACCGTTCAATAGTCTTATCACCGTGGGGTAAAAGCTGTCCTTGAGCCTAGTGGTAAGTTCCCTCAGGCTCCTGCCTGATGGGAAAGGGGAGAAGAGAGAATGACCCAGGTGGGTGGGGTCTTTGATTATGCTGGCTGCTTCACCAAGGCAGCATGAGGTATAGACAGAGTCCATCGAGAGGAGGCTGGTTTCTGTGATGCGCTGGGCTGTGTCCACAACTCTCTGCAGTTTCTTGTGGTTCTGGGCAGAGCAGTTGCCGTACCAAGCCGATGATGCATCCAGATAGGATGCTTTCTATGGTGCATCATAAAAAATTGGTGAGTGTCAAAGGGACATGCCAAATTTCTTTAGCCTCCTGAGGAAGTAGAGGCGCTGGTGAGCTTTTTTTGGTTGTGGCATCTATGTGGTTCATCAGGGCCTTCAAAGGGAAAGGGTTCAATGATCTGGACCTTTTTTTTAGATAAGATATTCTTATTAGTCACATGTACATTGAAACACAGTGAAATGCACCTTTTGCTTAGAGTGTTCTGGGGGCAGCCCTCAAGTGTCGCCACGCTTCCGGCGCCAACATAGCATGCACACAACTTCCTAACCCGTACGTCTTTGGAATGTAGGAGGAAAACCGGAGCACCTGGAGGAAACCCACCAGTCATGGGGAGAAAGGTACAAACTCCTTACAGACAGCGGCCGGAATTGAACCCGGGTTGCTGGCGCTGTAATAGCGTTGTGCCTAACTGCTACACTACTGTTCCTGCCCATTGATGATGGGTATGTGTGTGATAAGTACACTGAACCTCTATAGTTTCTGGCACATTGCTTGCTTCAGATCACACACTGCTCAATAAGCAGTCATATTAATTTTCATGAAATAATTTGGATTTAGCTGTCTGCAGTTGAAGTTCTTGGCCCAGATCCTTGAACGAACTTGGTCATGGCCTAGAAGCCCACATCAGCCATTTACCAGGTGTGCTGATGACAGTGCTTCAGCACCTAGTAGGCAGTGGGCAGATGACTGAATGCTGGAAGAGTGCAGGAGGGTAGGGTGGAATCAGGTCGAGTGCAGTGGAAGCAGATACCTCTGCCTCCAACCCTTGCATGCTGCCATGTGGGCTCCCATCTCTCTCTGGCCAGCAACTGTAGCTTTGTGGCATAGCCTTTTCCTTTGTGGGTAAGGAAATACGGCATCTCCGATGACCCTCACCAACATTTATCCATGTACCTTTTAAAGCAACCTAATCGGATGCATTGCAGCTTGGGATGGCAACTGCTCTGCCTAAGACCGCAAGATATTTCAGAGAATTGTGAATGCAGCCCAGTCCATCACACAAACCAACCTCCCCTCCATTGGCTCTGTCTACACTTCTCGCTGCTTCAGGAACGCAGACAATGTCATCAAAGACCTCTCCCATCCTGGTCATTCTCTCTTCTCCCCCTTCCCATCGGACAGAAGTTACAAAAGCCTGAGAGCACGTACTGCCAGGCTCAAGGACAGCTTTAATCCCACAGTTATTAGACTCTTGAACTGACCTTTCATACATTAAAAGATGAACTCTTGAACTCCCAATCTACCTCATTGTGGTCCTTGCACTTTATTTGTCTACCTGCACTACACTTTCTCTGTAACTACAACACTGTATTCTGCATTCTTTTTACTACTTCAGTGTAATTATGTATGGCATAATCTGTCTGGGTGGCATGCAAAACAAAAGCTTTTCACTGTATCTCGGTACATGTAAGAATAATAAACCAATACCAATACCGGCTGGTGGAGCTACTGCCTCACAGCTCCAGTAACCTGACCTTTGGTGCTGTTTGGCTGTGACCCATGGGTTTCCTCCCACCTCCCAAACACATGCAGGTTGGTAGGTTAATTGGCTGCCGTAACCTGTTCCTACTGTGTAGGTGAGTGGTAGAATCAGGGTGGAGTTGATGAGAATGTGTGGGGAGTAGAATAGTACTTGGTGACCAGCACGGACAAGGTGGGCCAAAGGGTCTGTTTCCATCTGTCTGACTCTCTGACTCTAAGCATGAGCTCCAGGCTCTGCTCAAAGTCCTGCGAAAAGTTGGAGAAGGACAGCCCTTTTTATCCCTCACAGGCTGGCCAAGTCTATCCGTGTGCCTCCTCCAGGCTTTGCCTCATTCACCACAATCCTCCCCACTCCCACCACCCCACTTGGTTGTTACCCAAGTGAGGAGTTGGTGCGACCTTGCTCTCTGTAGGGTCTTGTCCTGGTTGCAGGCACAGATCTCACCACACAAAATACTGCCTACATAGTGCCATCTGGATGGAAGTAACAACTTAGAGTGTTTGAGGATCAAAACTGGAGTATATCTGTATCAGGAAGGAGGAAGGGCTTGAGATATTGGAGCACATTGTGGTGGATAAACCCCCAGGGCCAGATGGGCTCTATCCCAGGATGCTAACGGAAACAAGGGAGGAGATTGCTGGAGCTCTGATGGTGATTTTTGCATCTTTGTTACTCGTGGGTAAGGCACCAGAGACTGGAGGATAATTGATGTTGTCCCCTTGTTCAAAATAGCAGCAGGATAATCCTGGAAGTTACAGGCCGCTGAGTCTTACATTGGTGGTAAGGATTGGAGAAGATTCTGAGGAACAGGATTTATCTTCACTTGGAAATGCAGGGATTGACTCAGGTCAGCACAGTTTTGTGGAGGGGAGATCATGTCTCACAAATTTGATTGAGTTTATTGAGGAGGTAACTAAGGAAACTCCTCAATAGGACTTGGGAAATGACCAAGGGGGGTGGTGGGGGCGTGGGGGGGGGGTGGGATTGTGCTGAATGAGGCAAAGACTGGGGGAGGCAGGTACAGGGCATTTGAAGTTTTCTATATGGACTTTAGCAAGGCTCTTGACAAGGTCCTGCATGGTAGGTTTATCCAGAAGGGATCTGAGGTGAGTTGCTGAACTGGATCCAAAATTGGCTTGGCGATTGGAAGAGACGGTGTTGGTGCATGGGTGTTTGTCTGTCTGGAAATCTATACCAAGTGGTGTACCACAGGGATTGGTGCTGGGACCTTGGTTGTTTGTAATATATAGGACCTGAATGAGAATGTAGGTTGTATGATTTGTAGGTTGTATGATTTGTAAGTTTGGAATTGTAGATAGCGAAGAAGGTTGTCGATAGGATACAGTGGGACATAGTTCAGCTGGAGAGTTGGGAGGTGGTGGCAGGTGGAATTAATCCAGACAAGTTTGAGGTAATGCACTTCAAGAGGTCAAGTCCTGTTCGGGCATATAGTGGTGTTACAAGAGACTGCAGATGCTGGAATCTGGAGCAACAAACAATCTGCTGGAGGAGCTCAGCAGGTCGAGCAGCATCTGTGGGAGGAAAGGAATTGTCAACATTTTGGGTCAAACCCATGAATCAGGACTGAGGGTGGAGAGGGAAGATGGCTAGTATAAAGAGGAAAGGGGGAGTGGTGAGACAGGGGCTAGTAGGTAATGGGTGGTCCGAGGAGGGGCGAAGGATCAAAGACCCCACCCACCCGGGTCATTCTCTCTTCTCTCCTCTTCCATCAGGTAGAAGATACAGGACCCTGAGCGCACGGAGCAACAGGCTTAAGGACAGCTTCTACCCCACTGTGATAGGACTATTGAATGGTTCCCTTATACAATGAGATGGACTCTGACCTCACGATCTACCTTGTTGTGACCTTGCACCTTATTGCACTGCACTTTCTCTGTAGCTGTGACACTTTACTCTGTACTGTTATTGTTTTTACCTGTACTACCTCAACGCACTCTGTACTAACTTAATGTAACTGCGCTGTGTAATGAATTGACCTGTATGATCGGTGTGCAAGACAAGTTTTTCACTGTACCTCGGTACAAGTGACAATAATAAACCAATACCAATACCAGGATGATGGGAAGACGGAACCGGGGGGGGGAGGGGGAGGTGAAGTGGAGACAGCCGCTGGAGGAGACACAAAGGCCACCAGTGTGGAATCTGACAAGCAAGGGAGGTGATAATGGGAACCATGAGGGAGAGGTGAAGCAGAAGGAACCTGAACAAATACGGGGTTAACCGAAATTGAAGATTTAGTGTTTGTACCATTGGTTGTGGACTACCCAGGCAGAACATGAGGTGTTGCTCCTCTGGTTTGTGTTGGGCCTCACTCTAGCACTGGAGAAGGCCAAGGACGGATAGGTTGGTGTGGGAATGGGAAGGGGAGTTGAAATGACATGTAACTGGGAGCTCGGGATGGCCGCCGTGGACAGAACGCAGGTGCTCTACGAATCGAACTCCTAGTCTGTGCGTGGTGTTGCCGATGTAGAAGAAGACATATCGTGAGCACCAAATGCAGTAGACAAGATTAGAGGAGATGCAGGTGAATCTCTACCTCACTTGGAAGGGCTGTTTAGGTCCCTGGATGGTGGTGCGGGAGGAGGTGTAAGAACGAGTGTTACACCACCTGCAGTTGCAGGGGAGAGTGCCAGGGGTCAGCGAGGGGCGAATGGGGAGGGATGAGTGGACCAGGGAGTCACGGAGGGAGTGATTCCTGCGGAAGGCAGAAAGGGATGGGGAGGGGAAGGTGTGGCTGGTGGTGACGTCTCGTTGCAGCTGACAGAAATGGCGAAGTATGATGGGCTGGATGCGGAGGCTGGTGGGATGAAAGGTGAGGACTAGGGGAACTCAATCTCTGTTCTGTTTGGAGGGAGGTGGGAGTCTGTGGGTTTATAGTAAATGTCAGTGGATAGTTTGTCTCCTGCGATGGAGACAGAGAGATCTAGAAAAGTGAGAGAAGTGTCAGAAATGGTCCATATGAACGAGAGCAGAGTAGAAGTTATTAGTGAAGGTGATAACATTGGTGAGTTCTGCACAGGTGCAGGAAGCAGAACCAATGCAGTTGTTGAAGTAGTGGAAGAAAAATTGGAGAGTGGTACCAGACAAAGTTTGGAACAGGGCTGTGTGTTCGGATGAGGTGAGACAGTGGCTGAGGGGAGTGGAGAAGATGAGGTGGTTGATGTCATGATGGCAATTGGAGATAAAAAGGTCAAGAGAGGGTGACTGGCCCTAATAGGATCTCCAAGAGGAGTGAGAGTGTTGCAGATGCGAAGATGAGGACTCCTTGCCAAAGAAATAGGCATGGATGCAGAAGTGGCTGAAGGAGATCTTGACATCATGAGGGGCTTGGAACTCATTGAGGTGCAGGCGCAGGGCTAAAAGAGTAAGATCTCTACTGAGGACTAACCGTACAAACATCAAAGGAAATGGTAGGGACCTCAGGAGTATAGATGCACAGAGAGACCTTGGACTGCAAGCCCATAGTTTTCTGAAAGTGGTGACACAGGTGGATAGGGTAGTGAAAAAGGCATTTGGTTTTCTTGGCCAAGGCATTGACTATAAGAGTTGGGGCATCATGCTGCAGCTGTACAAAACACTGGTTAGACTGCACTTATTGCGTACAGTTCTGGTTGCAACAATACAGGAAGGATGTGGTAGCAATAATGAGAGTGTAGGAAAGGTTCACCAGGATGTTGCATGGCTGTCGTTATAAGGAGAGATTGGATTTATTCTCACTGGAATGTAAAAGGCTGAGGGGAGATCTTATAGAGGTTTGTAAAATAAAATTATTGGTGGCACTAATAAGATGCTCAGAATCTTTTTCCCAGGGCAGGGAAATCTGGAACTAAAGGGCGTAGGTTTAATATGAGAGGCGAGAAAGTTAAAGGAGATCTGAAGAGTAAGTTTCTCACACGGAAGGTGGTGGTTATCTGGAACGAGCTGACAGAAGAGTGGTAGAGGTAGATGCAATTAAAATGTTTGAAAGGAATTTGGACAGGTACCTGGATAGGAAAGGCAGAGGGGAATGCAGGCCTAATATGGTATTGGTATTGGTTTATTATTGTCACTTGTACCAAGATACAGTGAAAAACTTGTCTTGCATACCGTTCATACAGATCAATTCATTACACAGTGCATTGAGGTAGTACAGGGTCAAAACAATAACAGAATACAGAGTAAAGTGTCACAGCTACAGGGAAGTGCATTGCAGGTAGACAATAAGGTGCAAGGTCATAACAAGGTAGATGGAGCGGTCAAGAGTCCATCTCATCGTATAAGGGAACCATTCAATAGTCTTATCACTGTGGGATAGAAGCTGTCCTTGAGCCTGATGGTACGTGCCCTCAGGCTCCTGTATCTTCTGCCTGATGGGAGAAGAGTGATGAGAGAATGACCCGGGTGGGTGGGGTCTTTGATTATGCTGGTTGCTTCACCAAGGCAGCGTGAGGTATAGACAGAGTCCACGGAGAGGAGGCTGGTTTCCATGATGCACTGGGCTGTGTCCACAACTCCCTGCAGTTTCTTGCAGTCCTGGGCAGAGCAGTTGCCGTACCAAGCTGTGATGCATCCAGATAGGATGCCTTCTATGGGTAAAAGGGATTAGCGTAGATAGACATCACAGTCGCCACAGAAGAGGTGGGCTGAAGGGTCTGCTTCTGTGTTGTACAGTTCTATGATTCCATGTAAAGAGGCTATAGGGCGATATAGTCAAGGTAAGTGAGTGGGTAAGAGCATAGCAGATGGAATAAAATCCACAAAATGGAAAAGAAGTATTTTTTAAATGGTGAGAGATTGGGAAATGTTGATGTTTAGCAAGATCTAGGTGTCCTTGTACAGAAGGCACTGAAAGCTAACGTGCAGGTGCAGCCAGCAGTTTGGGGGCAAATGGTATGTTGGTTTGCTGCATGAGGAGAGATTGAGTTGACCAGACCTGTGATTTTTAGAGTTCAGAAGAATGAGAGGTGATCTCGTGAACACTTACACAGGGTCACAGTCTCAGAATGACGGATAGACATTGAGGACCGAGGTGAGAAGAGCTTTCTTCATTCTGAGGGTGGGGAATCTTTGGAATTTTGCACCACGGAATTCACTAGGTTCATTCAAAGCAGAGATCGATCGATTTCTGGATTTCAGGGGAACCAAGGAATGTGCTGATACTGTGGGACAATGGTGCTGAGGTAGATCAACTGTGATCTTGATGAATGTCGGAGTTGGCCAAGGGCTAGATGGACAATTTTTGCTCCTTAAGTTCTTACGTTGCGTCCACAAGCTCCAGGTTTTCTATGGAAAGTGCGGGCTAATTTTCTGCGTGAAAGAACTCCCTGATCAAAAAAAAACAACAAAATACCAGTTGGTGGCTCTCTCATAACCACACTGATTGCATCTCAGCTGCTTTTAGTTGAGACCAATAAATAATAAGCACAAAGTCTGGCTGCAGTCTGCTTTCAGAATACTTCAGGCTAGCACCACTTACAATGAAACCAAGTAGTTCATTCCTGAAGTTGCAGAATGCCATGTCTTCCCCTCGGAGAGCCTTGGGGTCTGGTTTCATGTTGAGAGGCTGGCAGCTGGGTCTTGGGCAATACCTTGCCCCAGGGTAATAGCCTGCCTGCTGAGAGCTTGGCAAATGGTCTGAGGGACAACATCTAACCCCAGAGTAACTTCACATCCCATGAGAGCCTCGCAGATGGGCTTCAGGATATTGTCTCATCCAACACGCTTGTCACCAGTAGAGAGTTCCCAGACTGGAAAAGGTTTTGCCTTGGTCATCATCAGTAAAATGGATCAGAGCCTCATTTGTTTGATAGTTGTGGGATCTTGCTGACGGCAAGCTGGCTGTATGGCTTCCCACACAACCGCAGTGGTTGCCCTTCACTGCAGCCACTGCAGTTCAAGGCTTTCTAACCACGCGAAGGATTTGTTTCCTCCTTCTATTCGACTGCCTCCTGTAAGTGACCACTGAGAGGTGAATAAAACCCTTGGTGTAAGGTTGTCACCTGCTGATCCCACCCAACGAGGTTGTGCTTTATGGAGAGAAGCTGTAGAAATAGGTGAATGATAAACCAGTGGTGCGGGGGTCCAATCTTGGCACCCAAGGAGTGTTCCTGAAGGTGCATCACACAACTACAGAGGTGGCATCGTGGCAACCCAAAGTCATTGGTCTAGAGGCAACACGCACATACGCATGAGATCATGCTCACGTGCATGCGCCCACACATACACCCACAGACACGTGCACTCGTGCACATACAGACACATACCCACACACACAATGAATCCAAGAACCTGCACACTTACACATACCCATACGCGAACACACATATACACACACATATGCATGCACAAATCACAAATCCGCACACGCACAAATCTGCATATTCACATATGCATGCACATGGATACGCACTCTCACACACAAACATACACACACGCATGTCCCATGCATGTGCACACACACACACACACACACACACACACACACACACACCCAGAGTCAATTCATCACTATTACACACATGCTGGAAATGACATGACAGTCATTGCTCCCACATGCCATGTGGCTGGCGAATGATAAGCAGTGAGCCAAAGGGAAAGACTAACGCTGTGGTCATGAGGCTCAGAACAGGATGTTCTGAAGAAAAATCTGATGACAGGCAGGCAGCTTCTGGATGAGAGCCCAAAAGTCAGCAAAGGCCATGACTCGTTGGGCAAAGTTCCCAGTTCACAGACGGGTTGTGCCAATGTACAATGCACAATATTAGCACAGGTGTGCAGCAGAAAGTGAACTCAAAGTAAGTAAAAAGCATAAAAAAGTCAAAGGTTAATGCTCTTTACTGACTGCATGTGGCATTTGTAACAAGGTGGATAATTTGATGACACAAGTTGTGACACATGAGAATGATTTCATAGCTATTACAGAGACATGGCTGCAGATGACCAGGACTGGGAACTCAATATTCCAGGATATTCAGTGTTCCATAGACAAAAAGGGAAAGGATGTGTGGTAATGTTGTTAATCAAGGAAGGTATCAGATGTAGTGCATCGTGATGTAGAATGGGTTTGGGTGGGGAGAGAAGATGTGGATGGCAGTAGTCTTTTGGCCCCCGAGATGTTGATTCTTGATAAGGTAAAGCATAAATGGGGAACTATCAAAGGCGTGCAAGAAGTGAATTGCAATTACCTTGGGTGATTTTAATCTGTATATTGAATTGACTATTCAAACTAGCAAGGGTACGGTGAAAGGGAAAATTGTAGAATGTTTCAGGGATTATTTATCAGAGCCAGTATATTACAGGACCTACCTGGGAACAGGCTACCTTATATTTGGTCATGTGTGATGAGATAGGATTAATAAAAGGATCCCCAAGGGACCAGTGATCACAACATGGTAGAATTCCAGATTCAGCTTGTCTGCAAATACCTTGGGTCCAAAATCAATGTCCTCAACTTAAATAAGGACAATTATGAAGATCGAGTTGTCTGGAGTGGATGGGGTAAATAGGCTCAGGGATATGTCAGTGGACGAGCAGTGGCAGATAATTAAACAGCCAGTTCATAACAGGCAACAGAAATTAATCCCTGTTAGAAAGAGGGATTACAGGACAAAGATGAACCATTTGTGGTCAAGGATAATGTTAAATTAAAGACTAGAACATACATTGTGGTTAGGGCCACTGGTAGACCAGAGGACTGGGAATTTAACAAGAACCGGCAGTGTGAGACCAAGAAGTTATTAAGGAGGGAAAATTTTGATTATGAGGGAATACTGGTAAGTAATTAAATCAAATAGTGGCTAGTAGAGCTACTGTCTCACAGTGCCAGAAGAGGTGAATGGGAGGATTAACGATGGCAGGGTGGTAGATGTTGTCTACATAGACTTTAGCAAGGCTATTGATAAGGTCCCTCACAGAAGACTGGTCCAGAAGGCGAGATCACATGGGATCCAGGGTGGGATAATCAATTGGATACAAAACTGGTGGAAGGAGGGTGGTGGGTGGTAGTGGAGGGTTGTTCTTCATATTGGAGGCTTATGACCAGTGGCGTGCCGCAGAGATCGGTGCTGGGTCCCTCGTTGTTTGTCATGTATATTAATGATTTGGATGAGAATGTGGGTGGCATGATTAATAAGATGGTAAGTGTGGTGGACAAAGGCTGTCTAAGGTTACAACAAGATCTAGGTCAACTGGGAAAGTGGGCAAAGGAATGGCAGATAGAATTTAATACATACGAGTGCAAAGTGATGTATTTGGGAAGTTAACCCAGTGCAGGTCATACTCAGAGAATGATAGGGCCCTGGGGCATGTTGTAAAACAGAGAGACCAAGGGGTACAAATACATAGTTTGCTGATAGTGGCGACACAGGTCGGCAAGAGGCATATGGCACGCTTGCCTTCATCGGACAGGGCATTGGGTACAAGAGTTGGGACATCGTGTCACAGCTGACCAAGATGCTGGTGAGACTGCACCTGAGATATTGTGTGCAGTTCTAGTTGCCACACTATAGGAATGATGTAACTAAGCTAGAGAGGGTTCAGGATGTTGGAGGGGTTGAGTTATAAGGAGAGACTGGATGGGCAGGGTCTGGTTTCCCTGGAGCAAAGGAGGATGAAGGTTGACCTTACAGAGGTTTATAAAATCATGAGGGGCATGGATAAGGTATTTTCCCCATGGTGGATGAGTCTAAACCTAGAGGGCACAGGTTTAAGGTGAGAGGGGAAATATTTAATGGGGACCTCAGGGGTAGGTTTTTCACACATAGGATGGTGAGTTTATGGGATGAGCTGCCAGAGGGAGTAGTAGAGGCGGGTACAATTACAATGTCTAAAAGACTTTTGGACAAGTCCATGTACAGGAAGGGTTTAGGGGGATATGGGCCCAATGCAGACAAATGGGACTAGCTCAGGAAGACACCTTGGTTGACATGGATGAGTCGGGCTGAAAGGCCTATTTTCATGCTTTATAACTCTGTGACTATATGACACCTGGTTCAATCCTGACCTTTGGAATTTGAATGTTCTCCTTGTGACCATGTGGGTTTCCCCCAGGTGCTCCGGTTTCTGTCCACACCCCAAAGGCGTGCGGGTTGGTGGAGTAACTGGCCACAGTAAATTGCCCTTAGCTGTAAGTGAATGGCAGAATCTAGAGGTAGTTGGGGGGAATGTGCACTGGGTTAGTGTAAGATTTGTGTAAATGGGTGCTTGGTGATCAGCACAGACACAGTGGGCTGAAGGGCCTGTTTCCATGTTGTATCTCTCTCTGACTCCATGGCTCTATGGCTATGGACATATGCAAAGGGAGATCATAGCTTGGGTAAGTGTGCGACCCCCTGAAAGTGAGACTGGGGGATTAATAGCAGAAAACAAGGAAATGGCAGAAAAGTTAAATCAATAATTTCTATCCATCTTCATGGTGGAGGACAGTGTAAATAGTGGGTAAATATAAGCCTGTAAGCTTAACATCTATTGTTTAGTAGGATATTGGAGTCCATAATCAAGGAAGGAATAGCTAGTCACTTAGAGAAGTTTAATGTAATCAACCAAGTCAACATGCTTTTATGAAAGGTAAATCAAATATGACAAATTTGCTTGAGTTCTTTGAAAATTTAACAACCAGAGTTGATTGAGGGGAACCTGTATATGTAGTGGGTTTGGATGTTTAGAAGGCATTTGTCAAGGCACCACATATAAGGTAAGATAAGAAGTCTTGGTATTGGAGGAAGTGTGTTAGCGTGGTTGGTACGTAGCAGCAAGTCGGAATAAATGGGTCTTTGTCAGGCTGGGAGGATGGAACCAGTGGAGAATCTCAAGAACTAGTTCTTCGCACTCAATTATTTATGATTTATATTTATGATCTGAAGGAGGGGGCAGAGAGTAAGGTATCCAAGTTTGTCGAAGACAGGAAAATAGGTGGGAGGGCATGTTGCGACAAGGATATTTGAACTCTGCAACAAGATATAGATAGTTTGAGTGAGTGGGTGGAAACTTGGCAAATGGAGTTTCATGCAGAAAAGTGTGAGGTTCTGTGCTTTGGTAATAGGAGTCTGAAGGCAGGTTGTTTTAGTGGGGAAAGATCACAGATGAGCGAAGTACAGAGGGACTTAGGTGTTGTACACAAAGTGCAAAAAGTTAGCAGGCAGCTGCAGTAAGTGATTAGAAAAAGCAAATTTATTGCAAGAGGATGGGAGTTTATAAATACGGAAGTATTGTTACAATTGTAAAGGATACTGGTGAGGCCACACCTGTGCACAGTTTTGGTCCCTGTATTTAAGAAAGGATGGACCGGCATTGGAGGCAGTCCAAAAAAGATTCACCAGGCTAATTCCTGGAACGGTAATGTTGCCCTTTCAAGAGCAGCTAAAGAAATTAGATCTATAGTTTTTGGTGGTTAGATGTATGAGGGGTGATCTTATCGAAACATATAAGATCCAAGAGGGCATGGTAGGCTAGACGTCGAGGTGTTTCCACCTGTGGGACCATCTTGAATGTGGGGACATGCTTACAAGATTAGGGGCTGTCACTTAAAACTGAGGTGTGTTGAAACGTCTTCTCAGAGAGGGTGGTGGATCTCTGGAATCCTCTACCCCAGAGGGTTGTGGAGGCTGGATCATTGGAAGCAAAGAAGAAGTTGCTAAAATTTTAAAAGGTCAGGGAATTGGTGGCTATGGGAACCGGCACAGAAGATGAGACGAGACCTGGGACAGATTAGCCATGATCATATTGAATGACAGTGCACACTTCAGGGCCGAGTGCCCCACTCCGGCCCCTGTTTTGGGTCATGTGACCACCATGCACCAATTGTGAATCAGAACCTCCTCCATCTATGAACGTGGAACCCGGATCAAACAATGGAATGTGTGATCACTTCCTTCCCTCACTACCAGTTCAAAGATATCTTGAGAAAACTCCTTCTCTGCAAAAACCATACTGTTGACAATGAACCTTGGAGTCAATTCCTAAAGTGGGGCTTCAGCTTTGCCTGAGAAGTCAATGGTGAGTAATTGCAATGCAAGATATGCACCTGCCAATTTGCACATAGCAATGTCCACAGGTAGGAAAGTCGTAATAACTTAATAAATTGTTTCTTTATTTATATTGATGAGGAATAACTATTGGTCAGGACAACAGTGACAGCTGTTATGTTCTTCTTTGAATTAGTGCTGTAGATTCGTGATAATTGGCTTATTATTGTCACGTACACAGTGAAAAGCTTTTGTTTGCGTGCCATCCAGACAGATCATTCCATACATAAATACATCGAGGTAGTACAAAAAGGAAGACAACACAGAATTCAGAATATGATGCCACATTTACAGAGAAAGTGCAGTGCAGGTAGACAAATGAAGTGCAAGGGCCATGGTGAGGTAGGTTGTAAGATCAAGAGTTCATCTTGAGTGTATAAGAGGTCCGTTCAAGAGTCTGATAACAGCAGGATTGAAGCTGTCCTTGAGCCTGGTGGTACGTGTTCTCAAGCTTTTGCATCTTATGCCCAATGGGAGGGGGGAGAATAGAAAATGACCAGCTTAGGCTTGAGGGATCTTTTACGTGCACCTGAGGGGGCAGGTGGATCCTTGGTTTATCTCATCCACAAAGTGGTACATCTAACAGTGTAAAGCTGACAGGAATGGGATCCCGCTATTGGAGTTACCTCTTGGAGTCAGAATTAGCAACGGATCCCCAGGGGTTAAAGGGGAGCCTGTGGAGGAAAAGAAAATTGCAAAGTGTCATCAAAGCAGAAGGCAGGGCAAAGTACAGATGATTGATTAATCAATCAATCAATTAATTAATTAATTAATTAACCCCCCCCCCCCCCCCCCCCCCACCGAAAAGTTAGTTAAATATTATAGGGTGAAAGATAAGGTTCCCTGGTAGGTTCTGGGGACACTGTAGTGCCACTTCAGTGCCAGCTGTACACATACACATTTGTGGTTTGAGTCAGATGTCACATGGATGAAGAGATTAACTCACACCTGTTGGAAGTGTGCAGAGATAAGGATCAAGCAATTCTGATGTGCCCCCAGCACTCAAATTCTGGAGAACATTTAGAGATTGTGTTTAGCATCGGTAAGGACTTCCTGTTTGAAAGGATAATCTACTGGTTTCCAATTAATTGCTGATCAATTCCTACTGGCTGTTGGTCTGATTGAATAAATATTTGATCCTTTCAAGGGGTTCCTTAAGGTTGTAATGTTTACAGGGAGTAACGCCAGGAGCCAGAGAACTTTGCTTTGTCTTCACTTCTAGTGCTGGCACAGACCTAGGTGCTCCCTGGTGTTTTCTTTGGAATGCAGCAGATGGGGGAAATGAGCAGAGGTCACAACGAGCAGGATGTGGTACCAGTTAGCATAGGAAGGGGGCAGGCAGAAGGGCTATCTGCTTGGCTTGCCTGCCCTCCTGTACATTTCTGAGGCATATATTACCTACAGTAGGCTCCTCAAAGCACTAGAGAGATATCACTAATGCTGTCTCTGCACAAAGCTCAAATCCACTGGCAGGATAAACAAGCCAATGTCCTCTCCCTGACCAGCATTCCCAGCACTGAGGCACTGACTACACTCAGCCAGGTCCAAGTGGCAGTGCAGATGAACTCACAGAGGTCTGCTCCTGGTTCGATCCCAGCTTCCACCTCAGGAGGAGAAGGAGGGCTGTGTTTCTCCTGTCTCACAGGTGACCATGGATGTGAACGTACATTCACTCTCCTTTCAGGGGAAGTTTTCCAGCCACTGTTGTGTTAGGGAGGTCACATGTTAGATTTGAGGGATGATAGATTCAGAGCACTGTTGACAGTCTCAGTGTCTGTATCGGTATCTCAGCTCAGCTCTAATGTCCAACCTGTCAATATCCAGCTGACTGTGGGTGGTGAAGCATGCTTGCCAGGTACGATACCCACCATAAAACAAATTATAGCAACCGGGGGCAAGAGCTATCCATTGAAGACCTGGCTCACGAATCTGTCCGCGTTGGGTGTTGACAGGTGAGTCTGAGAAAGGACACAACATAACCCATTGATAAAGCACGCTGGTGATCTGTGGCATGCTGCATAACCTCATCGACTGAGGCTACAGCCTTGGTCAATGGTTGGACCATGAGCAGCTGAGGGAGGAACGATCGCTAACACCTATTTAACACGTTCTGTATTCAATTGCATTTAACATATTTAACTGTGTTACCAATAAATGTAACCCTTGCCAATACCACCCATCCTACCCCAGACCTTCCACTGTTGTTGAAATCACAGCATTCACTTAGTGACAATGCAGGAATAAAACAAAGTAAACATTCCAAACCAAATTTATAATCCAAGGCATTGCAGAAATGACTCGCCAAATAATGAGAAATTGCAATCATTACCCTCATGCAATCTTTTCTTGTCCACCTGCCCTGAATGTTTGCCGGTCCCGATTTTCCTGCACAGTTCTCCCTCAATGGTTGTCTCCTTCTCAGCATTTCCACAGTGTGAGGATGACTTGCATCCACTCCAGTTCTGCGGGCTCTGGGTGTCTGATGAGGCCAGTGTGGGACCTGCAGACCCTGCCACAGGTGGGAGGAGGTGTCGTATGAGAGTCGGTTCACTCCTTCAACTACTTATGCTGGACTTCTGTGTGCTCCCAAAGCAGTGAAATTCTCAAAGCCATCTTGAATGCTGCTTCTCCTTTCTGAGCTGTCACGGGGCAGGGATTCCCAGCAGTCAGTGGGGATGCTACACTTTTTGAAGGGGTGCTTGAGAATATTCTTAGTCTGTTTCTTCTATCTACCTGACAATCTCAATTCTAGCTTCCTTCATAATAAGATTATCTGTTCCAGGGGTCTAGAGTTGACCTTGCAAAAGACTATGCCTGCCATTTGGGCCTGACTGAGTGTATTTAGAACCTCAGTGCTGGGGATGTTGGTCAGAGAGTGGACGCTGACACTGGTTTACTTATTCTGCCAGTGGAGGTTTTTGCAGTGACACCATTAGTGATATCTTGGCAGTACTTTGAGGTGCCTACTGTAGGTAGTCAATGTACAGGTGAGCAGGGATGCTGAAGTGATCTTGGTTCTGGAGTATAGGTGATGTATGTTGGACAACTTCGTCATGCCCCGCAGACTAGTTCCATTCCAGTGGCAAGGTTAGGGGTGAGGTGCAGTATTGCAGTGAGAACAATTGAGAAGCTGTTGGGGTAATGACACAGCCTTGTGTGACACTTATCTACTCTGATATAAGGTCTGTGGTGGATCCATGACTTAGATCACATTTTGTATTTAGCAGACAAAAGGTAGGGAAATTTTGGAGAGTAGCCTGGTTTGAGAATGATATTCCATTGTCCTTCTTGATCGATAGAATCAAAGGGATTTATTGGAGTGGAAAAAAACAGTTACTGTAGTGGATGTTGCTCCCTGTGTTTCTTTCTGAGTTGCCCTGTGATGAAGATCATGTCATTGTGCCTCTACACTGTCTTTGGGGTGGGGAGGCAACTCTTTGGTCACTGGGAGGAGGCAAGGAGGCAGTTGATGGGGACATTGTACCCCTGTGTTTCCCTTTCTTATGAAAGGGCTGTGTTGGGTAGTGGGCAGCTTGGTAGATGATCTATAGCAGGGGAATCTGACTCCTTTCTTGAAGAGGGCATTCGAAATCCACTGGCATATCCTCCTCTTCCAAAACTCAGTGGGTGAGGGTGGGTATTTGTTCCTCTACTCCAAGTTTTAGAACCTCAGAAACACGTAACCTTTGACTTGTTGCCAGTCTGGGATCGACAATGTGCTGTGGAATGGAGTCGATGACCTTTGTGCCAAGGACAGAGTCACGGTTGAGTCTTTGGAATGCTCCTTCCAAAGGATGCCCTCTCTCTCTCTTTCTCTGTCGTCGTGGAGAGCTGCTTGCTGATTAATGGAGGACAAATTAAGCGGCCTTGGAACACGACCTTGGGAAGTTGTGAGTTGGCTTCAGACTGCAATTTCTCAGTTGGCTGACGGGAAGCAATGAGGGCAGTGCGGAGTGACAGTGGATGGAGGTTGTATAAGTGACAGGACGGTTGGTTCATGTTTCATGGATCCATGGACTCTCCTCTAGGTTAATTCCACAGAAATTCCATGGTATTGGTATTGGTATTGGTTTATTATTGTCGCTTGTACCGAGGTACAGTGAAAAACTTGTCTTGCATGCCGATTGTACAGGTCAATTTATTACACAGTGCAGTTACACTGATTTAGTACAGAGTGCATTGAGGTAGTACAGGTAAAAACAGTAACAGTATAGAGTAAAGTGTCACAGCTACAGAGAAAGTACAGTGCAATAAGGTGCAAGGTCACAACAAGGTAGATTGTGAAGTCATAGTCCAACTCATTGTATAAGGGAACCATTCAATAGTCTTATCACAGTGGGGTAAAAGCTGTCAAGTCTGGTGGTACGTGCCTTCAGGCTCCTGTATCTTCTACTCGATGGAAGAGGAGAGAAGAGAGAATGTCCCGGGTGGGTGGGGTCTTTGATTGTGCTGGCTGCTTCACCAAGACAACGAGAGGTAAAGACAGAGTCCAAGGAGGGGAGGCTGGTGTCCGTGATGCGCCGGGCTGCGTCCACAACTTTCTGCAGTTTCCTGCAGTCCTGGGCAGAGTAGTTGCCGTACCAAGCCGTGAGAGTCAAAGAGGACAAACCAAATTTCTTTAGCCTCCTGAGGAAGTAGAGGCGCTGGTGAGCTTTCTTGGCCGTGGCATCTACGTGATTTGACCAGGATAGGCTATTGGTGATGTTCACTCCCAGGAACTTGAAGCTGTCAACCCTCTCGACGTCAGAATCATTGATGTAGACAGGTGCATGTACACCACCCCCTTTCCTGAAGTCAATGACCAGCTCTCTTGTTTTGTTGGGTGACAGGTTACCAGACTACTGTGACACTCTGCAGGCCTGACTGCACACAGACAATGTGAGAAAGTATTGTTTCACCTACTGGGGCTGCCTTGTTGTCCTCCAGTAGACATTGAATGAGGTGGGTGGGGGTTCCTCATGCCTCCTTACCCGGTGGGATATGCCATCAAGGGAGCCCAGCAATTAAGAACAAAGGACTTGTGTTACCAAAGAACGACCATGGGACAATCTGAGATAAATCAATTTGGCCCAGGTGGAGACAGGCACTTTAAGTAACTGAACATTAGTGTGTAAGGGTGAGTCAGTTGATCCACGAGGCATCACATACAGTGATGGTTAATTAGTAATTGGTTTATTATTGTCACATGTACCAAGATACAGTGAAAGAAGCGCAGGGAATATCAATATGTCAAGAAGATGTAAGGATTGAAACAGGAGGCACTGGCCTGGGACCTCCGTGAGCAAAGAATTTCTTTCCACAGATGTTGCCTGACCTGCTGAATATTTCCAGAATCAGGAGCAATTTTGCTGCCCTGGGAAAAGGTGACAGGCAGCACTTTTCTCCCAGGGCAGCAATGGCCAATACCAGAGGACGTCCATTTAAGGTGAGAGGAGGAAAGTTCAGGGGAGACGTCAGAGGTAGGTTTATTGCTCAGAGAGTGGTGGGTGCCTGGAATGCACTGCCGGGGGTGGTGCTAGAGACTGATACAAAAGGGACTTTTAAAAGACTGTTAGACCTGAATGTAAGAAAAATGGAAGGTTATGGGCTGTGTGGGAGGGAAGGGTTAGATTGATTGCGGAGTAGGTTTATATAGGTCAGCACAACATCATGGGCTGAAGGGCCTGTACTATGCTGCACTGTTCTATGTTCTAGAATCCTCTTTTATTTCTGATATCCTGCATCGAGAATTTTCCCACATTGTTTTTCCCCTCCATTACCCTCATTCATAACCTTCCAATTCCCCTAAACATCCATTCACCACCACATCAACAGCAGTTATGTCATCTGGGCAATCTTTGTCTTCACCCCCTCCCCAATTCTGCTACTTAAAAAACTTTATTTTCTCTTTTTTTTAGTTATAATGGAAGGTCATTGATCAAAGACATTCTCTCTCCACAGATGCTGCCTGACCTGCGAAACAAATCCAACATTCTCTGTTTTTTATTACAAAGGAAGAAAAGTTTCTGATTCAGGCGGGAGATTTTCCAGACTGTGACCCCGAATTTGTTCATAAAAATCCTCACATTATCGCCCTTTGGATCGATCCTCAGGGAGTGCTCCAGGAGAAATACTTGCAATTCTAAACATATGTTGGGAGTGTGGCCAGTCACTGTGTAATGACACCTTCTGAATAATCAAGAGTGTGTGCGATAGAATCTGCAAAGCTTCAGTGCTGAGCACATTTCAAATGAAAATCGGAAAAACTGCAGATGCTGGAAATTTGGAAGTAAACGGGGAATTCTGGAGACACTCTGCATCATGGTTTGAGTGTTTTCAGCACTTTTCAAATCAAGGTATGTGCCCACACCTCAACATTATGAGAGAAGGGATTGAAACTCATAAATATTGTGGGGAATGTGGGTGTAATAACTGGGAGAGCAGTGGGAAGTTGTGGTGAAATGCATGAATCATTGATAATAGAACTGGTGCACCCAGAATGGAGACATTTGAGGGGTAGAATCAGAATAAAAGACCAAATTACTTTTAGTAATTATCTAGTACCACTCACAAAGCTGAGCTGAACACTTGGCTAATGCCATTTTGCAATGGACACGTCTACTTATTCACAGCTTTTTTCTGTGTAAATGTTCATCAGCTGCACTTGAACTGCACAACATTTGTTCACAAAGTCTGCAGTGGTTTTTCTTCTCCAGTGTACAGCGTCTGCTGTGAATTTGGCTCCGTACATGTTTAATCAATTTACCTCAAGGGATTATCTGGGTGGTTTTCCTGCTTTCTCCATTCCCGGTGCCTGTCTTAGGAGAGTTGTAATCTCATCAATTTTATCTGACAGTAACTATTAACCATTGCAAACAACCACTATATTTATAAGTCTATGGTTTTATAAGTCAAAAGAATAGATCAAACAGAGGGAATATCTCTCACAGTGTGAGAACAGTGTAGGAACAGCACCTCATCTTCTGTCTGGGTACATTGCAGCCGTCTGGATTTAATATTGAATTCTCCAACTTCAGCTAACTTGATTTCTGTTCTATCAGTTGTCCATCTGTGAAATTAGCTCAGCTTGTCTGTTTTCTCCCTCTCCCCCCTCCTTTTCTCCTTTCTCTTCTCTGGGAGTGGAGAACATGCCTAGCCTGACCTGATGGGCATGTCCTCCTGTTCTGCATTTCAGAACTCCTACGTTCTTTGATCTATGTTCTCACTCTCTAACTGCTCCTGTTCACTCATTGACCAGATAACCTTGTATACAGATCGTCCCGTGGTCACCTTGTTTTACTCTGTCAGAGACATCTGTCTCCTCCACCCTCCCTGCAGCTTAACAAGCTTCATTTGTTTCCTTCTCAGTTGTGACGAAAGCTCTTCAACCTGAAAAGTTAACTCTGTTTCTTTACCCACAAATGCGGCCTGACCTGCTGAGTATTTCCAGCATTTTCAATTATTATTTTAGATTTCCAGCATCTGTAGTTTTTAAAATTTTCATTTCTTACACAAAGAGTATGATGTGGCGTAGACTAATGTCACAAAAGGCTTCATTCACCAGCATGGGACTTTTACATAAAATAATATTATAGAATTTTACATCCTTCTTCCACAAGACATTGACACCCACTGGATGCCAGGCACAACCTGATGTCTATCAGAATGGCCTTTTGGGTTCGCGCCTGGAAAAAAAATTGTGTTAATATATTCTTTTTTCAGTTCCTGGCCATTGCTGGCCGTGCCAGCATTTATTGCCCTTCCCTAGTTACCCTTGAACTGAGTGCATTGCAGGCCTTTCAAAGGGCATTTAAGACTCAACCATATTGGTGAGTTTGGAGTGAGATATCGGCCAGATACATCCTCCCTAAAGGACATTAGAGAAGCAGGTAGATCAATGGATGATCTGTTAGTTTTGGAATCATCGATACTTGTGATTAAGAGGCTCTGCTTTGAAAACTGTAAACCCTCCACTCTCCCCTCAGTTCTGAGGAAGAGTCGCTGACCCAAATCATTGACAGGTTTCTCTTTCCTCAGATGCTGCCTGACTGGCCGATTTCTTCCAGTGTTTTTGTTGTTTCAGATTCCAGCATCTGCAGCTTTATTTGTTTTTCTCTATCATGGCGAGTTCTTTTAAAGGTTCTGCAGCTGTCTTAATGAGACTTGAACATGGGATGAGTAATCCAGGCCTCCAGACTTAACTACTGCACCACCACTGTACCTGTAACCACAACTAACCTCCAGTTTGCATTATATAATTCTTTTTGTGTGTGAACCAGTCACGGGACAACGAAGAGCAAAACACAAGAGCTACTTACTGGAAATTTATGCAATAGTTTCTAAAATTGCTTAAGAATTGAATGTCTCTGGTTTTAATCTTGAGGATCATATCTTAACCCAAAATTGTAGTCCCCCCCCAGGCATTGCTTATTTTTTTCTTATAACAGTACTTGCGAATTCTCAAAGTAGTAGGACAGGTTTTTATCACTTAATGTGGTTCAGTTCATTGATTAATCTCATGAAGCAAAAGGTCCGGCTGAGATACAAAAAAATAAAAGGAGGTCTCAGCATCAGTTCCAAATAGCAGCAACTACAGGGTAATGTGGTGTCACAGGGAGGTGACGCCTTCCGATGATGTTGTTGTGCACAAAAGAGAGAAGGAAGTGGCGTAGCAGAGTAAGGAGCAGGAAGGAAGTAAAATATTTATATAACACCTCAGAATATCCAGATGTGGCTTGCTGCCAGCAATGTACATTCTTTTAAGTGTAATCACTGCAAATTTAGGCCATTGCTAGGCTAAGTGCCACAACTAACAGTCCATGACAAGTCCCTGGAAAATGTGAACCACTTCCATATCTCAAAGTCACCTCTCAGTGAAAGCAGGCAGCGATGGTGAAGTTCACTCATGTCTGCACAGCCATTGGCTGTGTTTAAAACATAGAACATAGAACAGTACAGCACAGGAACAGACCCTTCAGCCCACGATGTCTGTGCCGACCATGATGCCAATCCAAACTAATCCAAACTAATTTAAGGATCGACACCTCAAACCTGAACAAAACTCTCATGGTCTGCAGAGCAGCAGTGAATTCTGTACACTTCTGTGACATGGATTACATACACCGACCACCTCGAAGCACTGGAGACGTACCACCAATGCTATCTTCGCAAAATTCTCCAAATCCATTGGCAGGATCAGTGAAGCAACATCAGTATCTTCTCCCAGTCTGATGGTCCCAGTGACAAGGCTCTGTGGGTTCCATCAGACAGGCCACATAGTTCCCCTGCCCAACACTGAGTGCTCGAAACAGACAACTTTATTCCAAGTTCTGCCATAGCAAATTAATTTAATTTAATTGGTTCATTATTGTCACATGTACTGAGATACAGTGAAAAGCTTTGTTTGCATGCCATCCAGACAGATCATTCCATACATAAGTACATCAAAATAGTTCAAAGGGAAAAGCAATAACAGAACACAAAACATGGAGTTACAGTTACACAGAAAGTGCGGTGTAGGTTGACAAATAACCTGAGAGGGCCATGATGAGTTAGACTGAGAAATCAAGTATTCATCTTTATTGTACAAGAGGTCCATTCACAAGTCTTATTACAGTGGAATAGAAGCTGTCCTTGAGCCTGGTGGTACATGTGTTCAAGCTTTTGTATCTTCTGCCTGATGGAAGTGGGGAGCAGAGAAAATGTCCGGGGTGGGAGGGGTCTTTGATTATGTTCGCTGCCTTACTGAGGCAGCGGATATTGTAGACTGAGTCCATGGAAGGGAGGCTGGTTTTCATGATAGACTGAGCTGTGTTCACAACTCTGTAATTTCTTGCAGTCTTGGGCAGAGCAAGCTGTGATGCATCTGGATAGAATGCTTTCTATGGTGCATCTATAAAAATTGGTGAGGATTACCAGGTGGACACAGGACAAGATTCATGGATGTTCTCAAAGCCTCCTTGAAAATGCAAAACATCCTACTGATTCCTGAGAATCCGCAGCCCACGACTGCTCAAAACGTAGCAGCCTACGGGATGGCACTGAGGACGAATCCTTTCCTTGGAAACACATAGAAGCCCAGAGCAGATGGTGGACTGAGCATTCACCTCCCTAACCACCTACCCTCACGTGAAGCACCTCCTGCCCCACTTGTGGCAGGTTCTGCAGTTCCTTCACTGGGCTCATCAGCCACCTCAGATCCCGCAGAACTGGAATGGAAGCAAGTCCTCCTGGAGTCTGAGGGACTCCCTAAGAGGAAGAGGTGTGAGGTTAATCTGTCTGTCTGCTGGGGTGCAGGGATTAACAGTGGTCGGGACTCTCCAGCTCCCAATATAATGCAGTGGGATATTTTATATCCCTTTATCAGGGCAGTGTCATGTCTCATTGAGAAACATCCATCTGAGTGCAGCATTCCCTTAGGGACTGCCTAGTCTTTGTGCTCAGCTTGCTGGAATGCAAGGTATGGACAGTAGCCAAAAACTGCTGGAGGAACTCAGCAAGTCGAGCAATATCCGTGGGTGAAAAGGAATTGTCGAGGTTTCAGGTTGAGACGCTGCAACAGAATTATTTCAACTGTATCTCTCTCCACTGACGCTGCCTGACCTGTTGAATCTTTCTGGCATTTTCTGTTTTTACTTCAAATTTCTGGCATCTGTGTTTTTCAATTTATTTTAGATCCTGATTAGATGTGGCCCATTTTGGAACCCCATTCAAAGCCACAGACATGGATACAGGGCCAGCTCTTTTACACGATGCTTTGCACGAGAATGTGAGGGAATTGCTTAAGACCAAAAGTGAATGAGAACACTTGAACTGCAAGATGGGGAGCAGATGGGAAAAACTAGGGTCAAGAGCTACTTAAACAGAGTTTTCAGAAGTATGTAAATTACAGGAGGCAGCAAAAATGTACTGAGGGCTGGGAGGAATTTCATGGGTTTGAAATCCTGGGAAATCAGGAAATGTTACTTTGATTTGTTATGGCTGCAGAACAGGGCTGCAAGATAGGAGGAACCTATCGGGGGTGAGATGATCAGAAGGGACAGTTGAACACATTGTGTTTTAAACCATTCACTGGTGTGCAGTAGCTAGTTTATCATTCAAACTGCTGCTCAGAACAAAGCTTTGCATTGCTGACAGCTGGTTTAAAAACATCTTAAACAATACACTGACTGCAGACAGGGAGCCAGTTGATCGCTTACTCTCAGCAACCAGAACCAGAAACATGCGTGCATGGAACACATTTGAAACTCTTGGCACTGTTTTAAGGAATTGGAGCAAACATGTCCCACAGGAAAAAAACTATACGATGCTGGAGGAACTCAGCGGGCCGGGCAGCATCCGTGGAGAAAAGCAGGTGGTCAACGTTTCGGGTCAGGACCCTTCTTCAGGACTGAAGATAGGAAAAGGGGAAGCCCAATATATAGGAGGGAAAAACAGAGCAGTGATAGGTGGACAAAAGAGGGGAGGTGGGGTGGGCACAGGGTGGTGATAGGTAGATGCAGGTAAGAGATAGTGATGGGCAGGTGCGGGGGAGGAGGGGAGAGTAGATCCACCGGGGGATGGGTCAAAGGTAAGGACAGAAAGAGAAAAAAAGAGAGAGAGGCTAGGAAAGGGAAGAAGAGAAGAAGCGTGGTGGTGGGGTGGGGGGGAGGTGTTCGTGGTTTTGGGGAAGAGAGTGGGAATTAAAGTGGGAGAATTCAATGTTCATGCCGTTAGGCTGCAAGGTTCCAAGATGGAAAATGAGCTGCTGTTCCTCCAGTTTGCGCTTGGAATTCTCCTGACAGTGGAGGAGGCCGAGGACTGACATATCAGTGATAGTATGGGAGGGGGAGTTGAAGCGACCGGCGACGGGGAGATGCAGATCGCGGTTACGGACAGAGCGCAGGTGCTCTGCGAAATGGTCACCTAGTCTGCGTTTGGTCTCACCAATGTAGAGGAGGCCACACTTGGAGCACCGAATGCAGTAGATGATATTAAGGGAGGTGCAGGTGAATCTCTATCTCACCTGAAAGGACTGTTTGGGTCCCTGGATGGAGGTGGTGTAGGGGCAGGTGTTGCACCTATGGTGGGGGGCAGTGGAAAGTTCCCAGGGTGGGAGCGGGATGCGTGGGGGGGAGAGGGAGGAGTGAACTAGGGAGTCGCGGAGAGAGTGGTCCTTGCGAAAGGCAGAAAGGGGTGGGGAGGAGAAGATATACTTGGTGGTGGGTCCCGTTGGAGATGGCTGAGGTGGCGGAGAATGATATGTTGGATACATTGGCTGGTGGGAAGAAATGTGAGGACAAGGGGGACCCTATCCCTGTTGGGTCTGGGAGGGGTGGGGGTCAGAGCAGAGGTGTGGGAAATGGCAGAGATACGGGTGCGAGCTCTCTCGACCACAGTCAGGGGGAATCCCCAGCTAGAAAAGAAGTTGGACACCTTGGATGTCCTGGAGTGGAAAGCCTCATCATGGGAGCAGATGCAGCAGACGAGGAGAGATTGAGAAAAAGGGATCGCGTCCTTGCAAGAGACAGGGTGGGAGGAGCTGTAATCGAGGTAGCTGTGGGCGTCAGTGGGTTTGTAGAAGATGTCAGTGGATAAGGAATGGAGATGGAAAGATCGAGGAAGGAGAGAGAGGTGTCAGAGATAGTCCAAGTGAATTGCAGGGTGAAAATTAGTGGCGAAATTTATGAAACTGTCGAGTTCCACAGGGGTACAAGGGGTGGCACCAATGCAGTCGTCGATAGAGCGGAGAAAGAGTCGGAGTAGGCTGAGAACAGAGACCATTCAACAAAGCCAACAAAGAGGCAGGCATAGTTTCCTAGATGTCCAACTTCTTTT